>NC_058133.1:522436117-522499820 GCF_016433145.1 Gracilinanus agilis
TAGGAACTTAAAGCTTTTCAATAAGGCCACAATACTTTTCAACAAGAAATCACAAGGATCACAAAAGGGGTCAAAAGAGGAGTCTCAGATTTTTATCTAGTCTCTTATTGGCTTCCCACAGTGGGGGGGGCAATCGGGATATTTCAACTGGGGGAAGAGTTAAGGTGTAGCCAGAGAGGCTGAGTTACCAGAGGAGAGTTAGTAGATGGAAGGGGTAGGAGAGATGAAGGCTAGCAGGTTGATTATGGAACTGGCGAGCCAGAGAGCACCATGGAAGGCCTGGGTGGTATTTGGTTGAAAATGTGGGAAGTGGATGATCATCTACAGAGGCTCCTCATTGCTGGCATGTGAAGGGATGTGGCGGGAGGAGCAGATGGCCCGCATTCCTCACTGATGGAAGGACTCTCTCCAGGCGCAGTCTGAGCTAGGAGGCCCTCTTCCTTCCTCTCAGGGAGTCCAATACAAGAAAAGCTTTTACTATCAGCACTCCGGCTCCCGGCCTCGCTTATAAAGCCAGGCTAATGTGCAGTGGGAAAACTCCAGGACCCTTGCTAGGAAATGCCCGGCCAGGAAGCAATAAGAAGCAATAAGAGAAAAGAAAGAGAAGGCACCAAGGGAGGCAAAGAGGAGACAAAGGGTTCTCCATTAACTGAGGAAATTGTCAAAGAAAATAATGGAGACAATAGCTCCAGGGCAGCCAGGTGGTTCCGTGGCTGGAGGGCTGAGCCTGGAGTTGGGAAGACTCAGTTTCCCCGAGTTCAAATTCGGACTCCGTGTGACCTTGGTAAAGTCACTTGGCTGCTTCCTCTTCCTCGAAGGAAGGCCAAATGAGCTGGAGAAGGCAAAGCCAAAGCGCTCCAGTATGCCTGCCCAGAAGCCCCAAATGCTGAGGGGAAGAGGTAGACGGACAGGACTGCAAAGAGCCATGGAGCAGTTTCCCTAAGCTGGAGCCCAGCGTGCCAACGTCTGCTTCTTGAGGGGAGGGAGACGGGCCGCTTGCCCTGGGCAGGGGGCCCTCGGGGTGGCCGAAACTGGCCCTGGAGAGCCGCGAGTTCACTGAAGGCCCGGAAGAGCGATCCCAGAAGAAGCTCCCGCAGGAGCTCGCCCGCCGTGGCTGCCGACCTGCTGAAGGCTCCTCGGTCAGTCTCTCCTCCAAATCACTGCCTCGGGCTCTCTCGAAAGGCTGCTGGCCGAGGCTCACTTTTCCTGGGCCTGGGAACGGAACCGCTACGGAACCTTCCCTCCAGCGGAGTCTGCGAGCTCGGAACCTGCGAGAGAACAACTTCTGCTCCCTTCTGGAAAGCCCCCCGAGCCAGTGGACATTCGGACCTCCATCCAGGATCCGGGCACTGCCAGGAGCGAGCTCAGGTCTGGTGGGGAAGAGAGCGCCACACTCGGAGGACCCCCAGACCCCCTTCACTGCTCCGGGGACCTCGGACGACTCCCCTCCTTGACACCTCCCCGGAGCTCCGAACCTGAACTCGGAGCCCATCCCGAGCCCAAGCCTCGGGCAGATGACTCTACGGGTCTGTGGGAAATGTAGGCAAGGCTGCAGCACCGGGACAGCTCCGTCAGCCTCCTCCCTTGGGGCGGGGCCAGGCCCTCGGGGTGGAGCAGGGAGTGGATAAGTGGGGCGCCTAGAGGGAGTGCTCTTGGCCTCCGGCACCTCTGGACTACATTTCCCAGAATGCAGGGCGGCTGTCAGCGACAGTGCAGTTGCCGCGGAAAGCAGCTGGTCCCGCCCCGCGGCGGCTGATTGGTGCGTGTTCCCACGTGACTTCCGCTTCTTCCTCCTGTCGCGTTCTGAGGGTGTCTGAGGGTGTTCGAGGGGAGCTCGGGGTTAGTGTCCGGCAGCGTCTGCTGGCTGTCCTCCCTCCCTCCTTCCCTGTCCCTGCCTCACTGCCATTCCTCCTCCCTTCCCTCTCCCCTTTCTTTCCCTACCCCCCTTCCTTTCTCAGTCTTTGCTCCTCTCCCCTCCCCTCCCCCAGCCTCTTTCACTGGATCCTTAATGAGGATGACAGCCATCCCCACAGCCCCATTTAGCGCTTGACATACGCTGACTCATTTGACTCAGTAGCAGCGACCGTTCCTGGCCCTAAAGCCCCGGGCTGGGCTCTGGCCGTTTGTCCCTGGGGCACGTTTGACTTATTTTGTCCATTTTCCAGGTGAGGAAACTGAGGCTCCCTTTGGAAAAGGGATGGGCCCGAGGCCTCTCCCGCTGTTGGGGCCAGTGGCCGTAGGCCACCCTTTCCTGCGTCTCCCAGGGGAGCGGAAGCTGCTTCCTTTTATCCTGGTGGCCCCAGAGGCCCGCCCCAATCGAGGAGAGGGATCTGGGGCTTCTCCATCCTGGGCCTCGCTTATGCTAGGCTTTTTCTCCACAGCTCTCAGCCCTTCCCCAGGAGGAGTGAGCAAGCCCGGACACTGGGATGGCCCCCGGGCTCCTGACCGCCAGGGCCCGCCAGGTGAGTGGGGGCTCCCAAGGCTGGGCCCCAACGGGAAGAGGCTTAGCGTAAGAGGCAAAGCTGGGATAGGCCTCAGAATGGCCGTCCCTGCCGCCTCCAGAGCCTCTGCGGGCCCCAAGGAGGAACGGGAAAAGGGTTGGCCCGAAACTTTGTTTCTAGAACGGGATTAAACTGAACCTAACTGGAACAGGTGTGTGTGTGTGTCTGTGTGTGTGTCTGTGTGTCTCTCCCTTTCCAGGCTTCTCTTTGTTTCCAAAGCCCGGGCCTCTGCTGACCTACCCGTTTGGGGGGGGGGTCACACAGTTTGTTCTGACACTTCAGAGACGAGGGTTACCCAGGGCAGCGGCAGCACCAGCAAGTCCCCATTTCAGTGACAGCAAAGATATTTTCCCCGATTGCCTGTTTTTCTTCTAATTTTTACTAGAGTTGAGCAAAAAATTTAAATTTTATGAATTAGAATGGTAAGTTTAATCTCACATATCCTTCTTTGTCATTTGTTTAGTCATAAACTCTTTTCCTGTCCATGGATCCAAAAAAGCAAATTCTTCATCACTCCTCCAATTTGTTTGTAATGTGACTTTTTTATGTCTAGGTCATCTATCTAGAGTTTTTCTTCTTGTATGGTGTGAGGTCTTAGACTAAACCGATTTCCTGCCAGGCTATTCTTTTGTTTTCTCTGCAGTTTTTTTCAAACAGTCCTTTCCCCAGGAATTGGGTTTTGGGGTTTATCAACCACTATTCCATTGTTTTTGTTTTCTCCTGTATGTTACACCTGATTTGTTCCACTAATTGACTGACTGACTTTCCTTCCTTCCTTCCTTTTTTTTTAAAATAAGTATCAAATAGTTTTGTAGAATAGTTTGAGATCTAGCGCTGATAGACTCTGATAGATCCACCCTTCCTTACCTTTTTTTTTCATTATTTCTCTTGAGATTCTTAATCTTTTGTTCCTCCATCTGAATTTTGGTGTCATTTTTTTCTAACTATATAAAATATTCTTTTCTAACTGTATAAAATATTCTTTAAAATATTCTAACTAAATTAAGTTAGGTGTTTTGTCATTTAAATTATATGGCCTTGATCTACTCATGAACAATTAATGTTTATGCAGTTACTTAGTTAGGTCTGTCTGTTTTTGCAGAGTGTTATAATGTTGAAAAATTAATATTATACTAAATGTAATATTTAGAAATTGGTTTGAAAATATATTAGTTAAAAATTGGCGTGCTCACCATTTATAAAATAATTAACCCTTAAGTCATGAGGATGATAGTAGCTTTTAGCAATTTAATTTTAATATATAAGAAAGAAATAAGAAGGGAAGGAAATAGAAAAATATTTCCTAGCCTGCCACCCTAATCTTACCAGCCCACATTGGTGTCTTCCACCCAAGCCACCAACGCCAGATCGCAGACAAGCTCCCCGAAATCTCCAAAGAAAAGACTCGGCCTACTCTACAGTCTCATTTCTATAGTCCTTCTCCACATCACGTCCCTTTTCCTGTGCGTTGGTCTAGCACATCTCAGGAACCAATCAAAGCCTCTCTTTGGAGCATTCCAGCCAAGCCAATGGGCTGGTGTGAAGGAGCAGAAAGTTCACAATCCTAGAAGGAAGGAGTTGCCTTCACACAGTGTTTAATAGTTAGATTCCTTAATCTTGGAAGCTGTGTACCCTACTCTGTAGACTACAGTAGCTCCCAATTGCTTCCAGGCACAAATACAAAATGCTTTGTTTCCATTCAAAGCCCTTCCTCACTGGGCTCCCTCCCTGATACATACTCTTCCATTCAGTGACACTAGCCTACTGGCTGTTCCACCAGTAAGCCTCTTCAGTTCATGGCCCTGGCATTTGCTCTGACTGTCCTCCATGCTTGGAACACTCTCCCTCCTCTCAATTGCTGACCTCTCTGGCTTCCTTTAAATCCTAACTAAAATCTCTTCTACAGGAAGCCTTATCCAACTCCCCTTTAAAAAAACAAACAAACAGCAACAAAAAAACCCCCCTTACCTTCCATCTTAAAATCGATTCGTTTCCATTCCAGTGCAGAAGAGTGGTAAAGGTTAGGCAGTAGGGACTAAGTGACTGACCTAGGATCACACACAGCTAGGAAGTGTCTGAATCCAGACCTGAACCCAGGACATCCTATCTCCAGACCTGGCTCTCTCCACTGAGCCACTTACCTGCCCAAACCCCTCTTAATTCCAGTGTCTTCCCCATTTTAAACGTTTCCTGGTTGGTTTTTGTCCTTCATGCTCAGAGAAGACCAAAATGACATCATAGTGATGTAGTTTGACGTGTGCATCAGTTGGGATTAAGTGAGGCGGAGTTGCACAAAGCCATCAGCCTTACTGTCTTCCAGAGTCACTGAAATCCAATGAGAAGACAAAAGTCAGAATGGCTGGTGATGGCTGACATTGCAGTGTGTGGCCCTGGCCTCTTCCATGTCTGACTGAGCTCTGAGTGCTCCACAGCGCCTGCTTCTGCCACTTTCCTGGCCATTGGAACAAATTGTGTTCATCTGCTCTTTCTGCTGGGGGAGGTCTTCACGTGTCTGGGGTAGACACCCCCTAACTCACTGCCAAGCTTGGGGCCTATCAGTTATTCTCAACCTGGTTCAGCCTGTCTGCTGAGACAGGTTTATTGGGGTGTGGTGGCTGCCCATGCTATAGCTTCTTGGAGCCACAGGTGAGAGCTGGGCAGAGGGGGAGAGTGGACCTCAAAGGAAGAAAACTGCCCTGAAAAGGGCTCAGCAAACCTCTCCCCAGAGGTATCAGGCTCCCCTGAGCCACCTCATCAGGGAATCATCCTCAGTGTCTCATCAGTGAATATTGGTTCAAAATGATTTCTTATTTATCCTCTGTGTAGCTTACTTTGTATATCTGTTTGCATGTAGTTCCCCTCATTAAACTGTGAGCTCCTTGAGGCCTGTGACTGTCTTTTGTGTCTTTTTGTATCCCCAGCACTTAGCCTAGTACCTGGCACAGTGTTAGTATTTACTAGATGTTTATTGATTCTTTATTGTTTTAGTTAAAATGTTTCAGTTGACCCTCTCTGAAGGGTCATCTGCAGAAATCCACCATTTTGTTTTCTCTTTGCATGTGGTTATCCACAATATCAGTAAATATCTAGAAAGCACCTACCATATGCCAGACACTGTGCCAAGCCCTGGAGATAGGGAAAAGAGGCAAAAGACAATCCCCGCTCTCGGGGAGCTTACTAGCCATTGTGGTAGCTCATATTTCTAGCAGCATGTTAAAGAGTAATGTTGAGTTTAGACATCCTAGCTTTACGAAAGGCTTCTAGCTTCTCTGCTGCATATATTGTTTGATCTTGGATATAAATAAATACTATTTACTATACTAAAGAAAAGTGCATTATTTCCTTTGATTTCATAGAAGTGGGTGTTAGATTTTGGCAAAAGCCTTTTCAGGGGCAGCTAAGTGGCTCAGTGGATAGAGATCTTGTCGTGGACCCTGGAGGTCCTGAGTTCAGATTTGGCTTCAGATACTTTCTAGCTTTGTGGCCTTGGGCAATTCACCTAATCCCAGTTGCCTAGTGCTTACCACTCTTATGCCTTGGAACAGATATTTCCTCTCAATTCTAAGACAGAAGGTAAGAGGTTGTTGTTGTTTTTTTTTTTTAGTCTTTTCAACATCTACTATGGATTTTTATTATTTATATGATTAACGCGATTTATGATGTTTAGCATTTTCTTTAAGTTTTGCTAACCCTGTATTCCTACTAAGAACTCAATTTGGTCATAGTACATAACTAGCTAGGAAATATCCGAGGCCTGACTTGAACCTAAGACCTCCTGACACCAGTCCTGATGCTCTATCCCCTGTTAAACCTAGCTGCCCCCTTGAAAGACTCATTTTCCTGAGTTCAGATCTGGTCTCATTCTTCCTAAATGTGTGACCATGATGAGCAGGTCCCTTAATTTTCTCTATATCAGTTTCCTCATCTGTAAAATGAGCTGGAGAAGGAAATGGCAAATCCCTGCAGTATTTTTGCTAAGAAAACCCCAATCAGACATGATTGAACAATGACATCATAATATGCCCCCTCCTCCTCTGACCCTGCCACCCTTCTGGGGCAGGCCCTTCTCATCTCATGACTAGACCACTGAAATAACCGGGGTTGGGGGTTGGGGGGAGTCAGTAGGCCTGCCTCAGTTCTCTTCCCCACTCTAGTCCATCCCCTGTTCATATACCAGAGGGTTTTCCTAAAGCACAGGCCCCCTACTCAATAAACTCTAGTAGCTCCCTGTTGCCTTCCAGAGCAGATACAAAATGCTCTGTTTGCCCTTCAGAGTTCTTCCTAACCTGGCTTCCTCCTGCATTTTGTCTGTTTACATCTCACTCACCAACATGTCCTCTTAGATCTAGGGACTGTGGCCTCCTGAATGTTTCATGAACAAGACCCTTCGTCTCTTAGCTCTGGGCCAGGAGCACTCTTCCTCCTTATCTCCACCTTATTGACCCCCCCCAGCTGCCCCTAAGTCTTCCCTAAAGGCTCACCCACTACAGAAAGCCTTCCCCAACCTCTCATTTTTTGCCTGTTTTTCTTGTATCTGTCTTATTGGTTCAGATTTGCTTATTGTCTCCCCAGTAGAGTATGAGCTCTTTGAGGGCAAAGACTGTCTTTTGCTTCATTTTGCAGAGTTTAAAAGTGCCTGGAGCTTAGTAGGTGCTTCATAAGCGTTCATTGAAGAACTGACTGTGATTTTTTTCCCCTGTATTCTATTCAAATGAATAGACAACCATGTGGTTCAGTGGATAGAACACCGGGCCTGGAGTCTAAAAACCTCAGTTCTAATCTGGCCTCAGACACTTACTAGCTGTGTGACTGTAGGCAAGTCACTTAACCTGTTTGCCTTAGTCCACTGGAGAAGAACGTGGCAAACCATGCCAGTATTTTTGCCAAGAAAACCCATTGGACATTATTGCCATGTAATGGTCTATGACAGTGATGGGCAAACTTTTTAAAGAGGAGGCCAAAGGAAAGGAAATGTTTATCTGTTTGTTTCTAAGGCAACTCTTTGGAGGTTTCATTGTATTGTGTCCTATTGTATTTCTTATTGTATTCGTCAGATTAGGAATAATGTCTGCAACTGGATAGAACATTTCAGGGAGCTGCATCTGGCCCGCAGGCTGTAGTTTGCCCATCACTGGTCTATGAGGTCGTGAAGAGTCAGACACAAAACAAATTCAGTTGAATTTATAGTTCATAGAATGCCTGTTTCCCTACCTCTTCCTTTACTTTGCTCTCTATCTTATGTATCTCTATTTTGTAATTTTCCTCCACTTCTGACTCCTTTTCTCCCCATTACAACCCCCCCCCCCATCCCTCCTATTTTCTCCTTCTCTTAAGACCATTAGAACAGGACAAAACCACCTGCCATAGGCACTTTTTTACTTTTCTCTATTCCTCCTGAAAATTGCATGTTGGGACAGCAGAGTGGCTCAGAGGATTGAAAGCCAGGCCTAGAGATGAGAGATACTGGGTTCAATCTGCCCTCACACTTCCTTACCTATGTGACCCTGGGTAAGTCACTTAACATTCGTTGTCTAGTCCTTACCACTCCTCTGCCCTGGAACTGGTACTTAGTATTGATTCTAAAATGGAAGATAAGAGCTAAAAAAATGATACTTGAATTCTAAGAGGCCGTTTGATATTTCTCTTGTGGACATATATACAATTAGTGGTCCATTTCCCCCAGTAGGTTTATACTGTGTTTTGCTGGGTGTGTTATTGGAAATTATGGTACTTTATTTGAATTGCATTATGAATCTACTATCTTATAAAAGCCATTTACACTCACAGGCGTTCATGGCAAAAGCTTAACAGGAAATGGATCTCATTTTTGGGTGAAAAACCTTTCACTAATTCTAAGCAATATATATTTGAAAAACATTCTTTTATTTTTTTCCTTGTATGTGCAATACAATGTGTTTTTTTCTCACACATTTTTATACTTGAAAACATTGTATTTTCCCTGAATTTTTAATTTTCTTATTGCTTTTCCTTTTAATTTTTTTAATAGAATAATTGACTTTTTTCCCTTTTTCTCATTTTTTGTCCTTAAAGTACATATAACCAATGTTAATCCTTTTTTGATTTTACAGTAATATAAGTTTAATATATGAATATATATTTGTTATAATATTAATGCATACCCAAAAAGCTTTAGTCTATGGAAACCTGCCATAAATTGGTAAATATTATGGGACTGTGATTAATGGTTTCTGTCTGATTCCAGGAGAAGGGAACACAAGAGCCACTAAACAGTGCTAAGAAGGCATAAGGTCATGGAGACCAACCAATCCCAATGGGATTGATGAGAAACTGCGCAGTGCCTAGCAGCACAAGGTCAAAAAAGACCATATCAATCCAGGTAGGATTGTTGAAGTTCTATGCCAATACTGAAGGGCTTGAAACTAGTGTTTGGTGTTTGGAGTTGCAGCTTTCCTGACATATGTTAGAGGCCAGACTTCCCTGAGCTCCATCCCGAGTCAAGCACCAAAGGCTGGCTATCATCCTGGCTCACCCTATCCCTGAGAAGTGCAGGCAAATCAGACCAGGGAAAGACTCTTCCCTTGCACACAAATTTGGTCCTGTTATTTCTCTTATGTAAGTGTGGCAACTTTCTGTAGTCCTGGCTATTGAATGGGTAATTGCTTAAATCACTTTAATTGGGCCTTGATTCAAGGACCTATTATAAATTTACTTTTCCTTACATTTTTGCACATAAGACTTTGATATTTTATACTTCATTTACAAGTTATTTTTCTCTTTTATTTGGATTTTTTGAATTTTTTTATTTTTTCTTTTGTCAATTGATTTCATACAGCCCCATAACTGAGCCATGTATCCTTAGCTGATCTGGGGTACCCTCTTCAGGGGAGAATGTGTTATTAACTCCCCTCAGGGGGGTGGGTATGTTTTATGATCAGAATGTCTATATTATAATCTATAATGTAAAATTTAATTCTTTTGAGAGTAATTTCAGGGGGGAATGTATAATTCTCAGAAGGGAATGTATGTTTTATAATCTATAATGTAAAGTTTAAGTTCTTTTGAGAGTAATTTCAGGATAAGAAATTTGCCATCTCCCCAGAATCCAGACAATGAACCTATTTGGAGAAGGCACCATGAAGATGCCTAAAGAACTTATATTGCATCATGAAGATCCAGAATGAACTTTGGGTGTAGTTGATGGAACTATGGGGAGTTGAATTCATTTGCTTTGAATGTACACTCTTATGCCGAAGGGGACTGCCCCAATTGGCTTTTTGTCAATGCGCCTAGCAAAACATTGGTTTTGCCTTCTCTCTCTTCCATTTCCCTCTTAACTCTAACTATTGAAATTAGAAGACCTTTGTGGGTATATGATGATTATGTAAAGTGATCACTTGGGGTGACTAGACACCCAAGGATCATTAGCAGGGAATATGATATTAGAAATTTGGGGGTCCTTGAACTATATTTCCCATGATTCCTGGCTTATATAAATGGCATAGGCAATTATCTAATAAGGTAAACAGAAGGCTAACTAGGGAGAACAGGATTGGTACTTCCTCTTTCCTGCTGAAGCAGCTTAGTGGGCAGAGATATGGTGTCCTTAATATTTTAAATATATCCTTCTATATCAATTTTATTTTAAACAATAATGGTGACCACGAAGGAAAGAATTTAGGGTATGTTTATATTACGGTTTTATTGAAAGCCATTTTGATAAATAAAGCCACGTGCCCGATAAGAGCTAATTCAAATGCCACACCATACCTCTACCCACTGAGCTGCTTCAGCAGTAAAGAGGAAGTACCAATCCTGTCCTCCCTATTTAACCTTTTGTTTATGTTATTAGGTAATTGCCTGCGTCATTTACGTAAGCCAGGAATCATGGGAAATGTAGTTCAAGGACCCCCAAATTTCCAATATCACATGGGTAGGTCACTTTTGGTTGTAAACCTTTTTCTCTTGCCATTTGAATATGTCTTGTATAACTCTTGTGATTCCTTGATATTTGCCTGGGTTTTTTGTTGTTTTTTTGTGTTTTAACACAAAGGCGCTTTATTTTGGTGAATGTTCCTGGGAATTTCCATTTGGGGATTTCTTTCTAGAGGTGCCTGGTGAATTCTTTCTGTTTTCACTTTGTTCTCTGCTCCTGAGTCCTAAGCAGTTTGCATTTATAATTTTTTTTTCTGATCAGAATATTCAGAGGGCTGGGCGAGATCAGTTAGTCCTTTGGGTATGTTTTGTTGGGATGTCTCTCATTATGTTGTATCTAGCACCTTCTCATTTCAAGTTTTCTCCCATCTGTTTTTGTTTTTGTTTTAACCCTCTGTGTGTTGGTTGTAAGGAAGAAGAGCAGTAAAGGCTAACCATTGGAGGTTAAGTGACTTACTCAGGGTCACACAGCTAGAAAGTGTCTGAGGCCGGCCAGATTTGAACCCAGGATGTCCTGTCTCTGGGCCTGGCTCTCAATCCACTGAGCTACCCACCTGCCACCTGCCATCACTTTCCTTCCCAATACTTCCCTTGTAGCATCTGTGCCTCTTGACTCATTTCTTCCAAATCACCCAACATTGTCTGTGGCCAGGGCATCTTTTTATGAGCCTTTACTCAGTCTTATTGAGAAATTACTATCTTTTTTCTGGTATATCCCCTGGATTTTTCTCCAACCAAGGCATTATCTTATGAGGTTTGGTGTTCTCCTTGGTTTGCTCTTGAAGGAATAAGGCCTGCACTTGGGTCAAACTGTGAAGCTATAGGCCAAGGTCTGCTGGGTCCTGGGTATAAAGGGCCAGACTAGGTTTGTCCTTCAAGAGAGCTCTGGTCTCTTCCTGGGGGTTCCCGCCTGTGTCTCGAAATAAGGAGACTGAAGAAACAGGTGTAACACAAGGGTGCCAACAATCAGGACCCCACCCACAGACCCACAAGTGATAGGACTCACAAGAGAGGCTGGAAACCTACACAAGGGATGTGGGAAATGGGTAATGACAGAGTACACACACACAGGCTGGTAACTGACAGTTGGCAGTTACCGGACCACCACCCTAGCCAGGGACATTCAGAGTTTGAAAGTTATCTTTTGTGGGATCTTTCTTTGGGGAGAGAGACACAGGAAGTATAAAAAACAGTTTAATAGTGAGTTTAAGGGGTAGGTGATAAGGGGAAAGGTCACTCTAAATCTAATTGTCTATGGATAAATTCAAGAGACTGGAAAGTGGGACAAACACTAACAGGCTGTCAGGTCAAGCCTGACAGGTCAGGGGAATGGGTGTCTCACTACCGGGTCCTCTTCAGCTCCAACGATGGTCTCGTCTCAGCTTTCCAGGAACTCAGATACCACAGCAAATAAATCCTCAAGGAGATGAAGTCAGGTAGATGAACTAGTCTAGAATGCCCACCATCCAGAGCTAAGTTCACTGCTCAATCTGCTCTTCCTCACCAGATGGTTTCTTACAGGAGACAATCCACTTTCCTGGGCTCTTCACTTCAGACAATTAAGTCCGGCAACTAACTGCCATCAACCACGCCAGAGTCTCTCAGGAAAAGCCTTCCTCTCTCCTCTCACTGTTCCATACTTGGAACTTTCAGTACTTGCCAGACAGCTTTGCCTGTTAATTCATACTTATTGCTTAAAACTCGTAATTTCCTCATAACAATCTGAGACCTCTCCCTGCTGTGGGTGCCCTGTGAGATCCTTTTTCCCTAGTGCTTGGCTCTAGATACTTCCATAAGGCTCTGGCTATTCTACAGTGATTGGGCTGGATGTTGCCTAGGGCCTTTCTCCCTCTGGTTCCTCTAAGAACCTTCCCTGGATTCCCTGCAGCTGTACTTTCTGCTCATCTGGGGCTAGTTGGGGCCCTGTTGGTACTGGGTTAGCCTCAGACATTTATCTGTGAAGGGTTACAGTGGACTTTCCCCAGGGCTGAGTCTAGGCACAGTAGAGCTCAGGCTCAGAACCCATGGACCACATTGAGGGCTCCAGCATCCACTGCCTGTGCTCTGCTCTCCATGCTTAGCCTTCAGTGTGGCCCAGCCTCCGAAGGAAAGCAGGAGACCTTTTGGGAATGCCTGAGTTGGAGAGGGAAGTTTGCAGGAGTTGATTCGTGATGGATCTCTAAGCCATTTGGGGGAGTTTATGATCTTCTGGGTCTTTGAATGATCACATTTTTCCTGAGGAAACAAAAAGTGGAAATAAAGTCTACAAGAGCCCCTCATAGTTGGATCAGACTTCTTGAACTGGAATGATGATTAGAGGTCATCCTCTGGTGAGGAAACTGAGGCCTAGGCAGATGAGGTGGTTTGTTCAAGATCACACAGGCAGAGAGTAGCAGTAAGAATTTGAATCTAGGGCCTCTGACTTCAATTCTAGCCTTGTTTTAGCACTCTCCTATTTTCCTCAGTGATTATTCTTGTAAACTTTGGTAAAATATTTGGCCTGTATTAATCAGAACTCTGAGAACTACATCCTCTCCTTCCTCCCTACCCAAATCTTTGGCCCCTCTCCCTTTACCCCCAGCGCCATTCTAGGGCTGGTTCCCGGACAAGCACAAATAGAGGATTTGTTGTTTCAGGAGCCAGTGACCTTCCAAGATGTGGCAGTGGTCTTCACGCAGGAGCAATGGGCTTCCCTGGACCCTTCACAGAAGGAGCTGTACCGGGTTGTGATGCTGGAGACCTACAGCAACCTGCTCTGTCTGGGTGAGGATGGCTTCCCTCTGTGGGTCAGGCCCTGCCTCCCCCTTTCCAGCACCCAGTGAGGTCTTTGTTCTTCCTTGGTAAAGGCCACATGGCCTCCTGAAGGCTTAGAGATGACCGTTTGGCCTTTAAAGACCAGAGAATCCTTAGCCTCTTTGGCCCAAGGGAATCATTCATTCGTGGATGTTACCCTTGTCTTTTCTACTTCAGCAGAAGTCCAGTAGAATTTCTGCTCCCTTCCTTTATTTTTGCTCTTCATATTTTCTGCTTCATGTGTGTGTCTTGGAAATGAATATTGTTGAGTTCTTATAGTTACATAAATATCAGTGATTTTGAGGGGTCTGCCTCATAGCCCAGGGCAGGACAAGCAGATGAAGCTTTGTGCAGAATGGGGCACTTGAATGTAGGCCAACTATGGTAGCCCCTCCAACCCCAGCACTCTCTTGGTTCAGGCTCCATGTTAGAACAAATTGAGGCACTCATGAGCCGACATCTGGGTGTGGTGACTCACAGCCCAGAGTCCCTGACAATCTCTAGGGGCTGGGACTTTTATGGCCTCAGATGAAGAAAAAGGGGCCCTTCCCATTGCATAGGAGGAGGAAAGAAATGCTGGTCAGGTTACACCAGGGATGTCGTGTCATTCAGAGGGAGCACGGGGGTCATTAAAACCAGAATATGAAAGGAGCAGAAGAGGGAGAAGTTTAAGGCCAGCAGAGAGCATTCCCCCTTTATCTCTTACTTCATTTTGGTACTTCTGAAATCTTTGTTGCTCTTCTGGGACTGACTGTGGAGCCATTCTAATTGTCTAGGTTTCCCCCTGTGGAGATTAAAATTAATATGCAAAATACTAAATATCTTTATAAATATTTTATTAATAATAAACTAACAAAAGAGATTAAAAGGTACTAACCAGCTTGCTCCCAAGAACCAAAGAAAAAGAGGGAGGAGTTACAACCAACCATAAAACAGTAATGTGACCATGCAAACATGGGGGCACAGGAGAGATTAAAGGGATACATACCCCTCTGTGATCCTTTGGGAGACCAGTCTCCCTAATGGATCATAAAAACATAATTAATTATAAATTGCAATAATTTGTGGACAAAAGGAAAAAAAAGAACAAAATCAATGATTGCTACATTAACAAAAGGCCAATTTGGGGGCAGTCCCCTTTGGCATAAAAGTATACATTCAAAACAAATGCTTTCAAACCCCCCCCCCTTCGGCCCCCACAAAGTTCAAATTCACATCCCAAAGTTCAATTCTGGATATTCCTGATGCAGTGTGTGGTCTCTGCAGACATCTTCATGGCAACTTCTCCAAACAGGTTTGTTGTCTGGATTCTGAGAAGTAGCAAATTTCTTATCCTAAAATTTCCTAAATTCAAATCAAAGTTCACAACAATAACAAAGTCTCCTTTGTTATTTCCTGAGGAAAATAATAACAAACAGGGATCATCACTCAGGGATACATGGCTGAGTTATAAGGTATATGAATCAATTGCAAAAGAAGTCAAAAACATAAAATCCACATAAAGAGAAAAAATAACTTATGGATGAAATATAAAATATTAAAGTCTTATGTCTAAAAAAATAAAACTATAACAGGTCCTTGAATCAGGGCCCAATTAAAGTGATTTAAGTAATTATGCACTTACCCAATCAGTAGCTAGGACTACAGAAAGTTTGCCACACTTATAAAAGACAGAAAAGGGACTAGATTATAGAAGCCAGGATGAGGTGCGTGGATAGAATATGGTTCAGAGGAAGTCCTACATCTTAACATATGTTAAGTGCCGCAACCTCAAACCCCAAACAAGTTCAAGTCCTCTTGTCTTGACTCAAAAAATACATCAATCCCACTGGGATTGGTTGGTCTCTTTGACCTTGTGCTCATTTTGCACTATGCAGGTTGGCTTTGTGCTTCTTTAGCACTGTGCAGTGGCTCTTTTTAAATACTCTTCTGAAATCAGACAGAATCATTAAGCAAAGTCCCGTAATTATTTAAACAATCAATGGTATTATTCTATAGGTATGCATTTTGGGTATGCATTAATATTAGAACAAATGTATTTTAAACTTATATTACTGCAAATTTAAAAAAAGATTAATATCGATAATGTGTTCAAGTACAAAAATGAGAGAAAAAAGAAAACTCACAACTGTATTGCACATACAAGGGGAAAAAAAATAAAAGAATGTTTTAAAAATAAAAAATATATAGCTTAGTAGCTCAGTGGATTGAGAGTCGAGCCTAGAGACAGGAGGTCCTAGGTTCAAATCCGGTTTCAGACACTTTCCAGCTGTGTGACCCTGGGCAAGTCACTTGACCCCCATTGCCCACCCTTACCACTCTTCCACCTAGGAGCCAATACACAGAAGTTAAGGGTTTAAAAAAAAATTAGATATAGATATAGATATAGATACGGATAGCTTAGAATCAGCTAAAGGTTTCTCACCCAAAAAATAAGATCTAATTTCCTTTTTAAACTTGGCCATGAACTACTTTGAATGCAAATTATTTTTATAGAACAACAGATTTATAAAAATAATAATATAGTAGATAATGTACATTCAGATAAAGTACCAAATTCCCAAAATTCACAATAGCCCAGTTATTGACATTAGCAAACATCCATTATTGTATAGGAGTCACATGAGTTTATAATGTAACGATTTTAATGTAAGGAGTTTTGTGTAATGATTAAAAATGATAAAGGCTGATATTATGAGGAAAAGTAATATTTTATTTAGACCCATGTTGATAGAATAAAATTGGATCATGTGCCTGGCTAAGATCTATTCAAACTCCCCACCAGTCCATACCTCCTATCATCTTGTCTGCTTTGTACGAAAAAGCACGAGCCCAAGCTCCACCCCTAATTTAAGTCACACCCTATGTTGGTTCCCTTTGGTTGATGTAATCACATCAGAAACTAGAAACCTATTGGATCACGGAAAATGTAGTCTCAAAGTCCCTCACATGTCCACAGGAAGTTGTCATATATCTACATATCTTGAGGCTTAATACTTCTAAATAGAACCCCAGAAATTCTAAATAACACATTTGATTGGGTAAATATTAAAAGACTGGTCACCAAGGGCTTGAACAATTATCAATCCCCAATTAAAGAATAACCTCCAGTTAAAATGACTTTTATGGAAATTTATTTATAAATGAGAAGAGGAAGAAGAAATAAGGAAATAAAGAGAGAAAATAGGATAGGATAAGTAACCCTAACACCATAGGTAATTTGCTCCGATCCCCTAGTTTAATCCAGGTAGATCTAATTAACCCTCAGCCTAGGGAAATCCAGCCTTGGGATCAAGGCCGGAAATTCCTCAGAGGCCCAAAGGGCCTCTGGAGGCAAATGAAGCAAAAGTTTCACCCACAGAGTCTCTATTGAAAGGGAAGTTCCTTAAGAGAAGTTCAGGAAGATTCCGTCTTTACACTCACCACATGTAGTTCTAAGGGAAGGATTTAAGAACAGTCTCACAAAGGTCTCGGGGTCCCAGCCAGCACTCCTCCACAAACTAGAAGACCTTCAGGACCCATTCACGAACCAGAAGAGAGAGCCCTCTGCTCACTGAACTCTCCTTTTAAAGGGACCTTTTTTTGCGGCACTTCCTGTGCCTTCCTCTTAGTTTGCATGTCCCATCATAACAGACGCTTTTCTTAGGACTGCCCAGGAGGCAGTCAGTAAATTCTGATTTGTTACTCCCTCTAGCACACGTGGGTTAGAGACCTTCTTGTGAGTTAAGTGGAGATGCTTTCACCTTTGGTGATTAAATCTAAAGATGGGCAGAGTAGATTTAATCTATCACAATAGATAGCCACTTGCTGTGTGATGTTTAAAAAATCTATAGTTGTCACAAATTCTACAGGTATAACAAATCTTTCAACCTTAGCAATTGCTGATGAAAACCTATTTGGGTCTAAAAAATCACCAAGAATTTTAGATCCTTCTGATGGGAAAGTAAATTAAACTAAAAAGTTAAAATATCATGCATGCAGGAGCTCTTTTTGGCTTCCTACTTTATATATATATAAACCTATCATCCATTCAGAAGGTATAAAGTCATTTCTAAAGACCCCTTATAAAATTACAATTTAAATTCTTAAGTCATTATATTCTCCAAGGTTGTAGAAGCAGCATGTGAACTCGATAGTTAAGATGACAAATCCAGGATACATAAGACTTATGGGCTTTTACAATGATATGTTCTTCAGTAAAATCATAGGAAAATGGGACAGATAAAGAATCATATAACAGAATAGATATTAGTTAGATTAATACAGATAACCTTAAAATTTTAAACCTTAAAGAAATTAGCAAATACAATAATATAAGCAAATGACCAGTTACAAGTAATGTAGTCAAAAATCCCTTTTACCAATCCCAATAGGTTTGTTTACTATTTTGAGGGGGAAAGCTAAAAATAATTAGCAAGCAATAAACTTTCATATCTCTTTTTAAGGTTATTTCCCCTCCTCCATATAAATCAACCATTCAGATTTCATTTGTCAGAGCTCTGAATTTTGTCATAGTGAGGGAGAATTCTGCACAGAGCATAGTGTGAACGACCCTCATAATGGGTGTGGGTAAACTAAAAAACCAAAGGGGTGTGAGGAGATGAATTTCTCCCCTGAATCTTCAAGCTCTCAACTGCAAGGTATTCAATCAACAGAAAAAGAAAAAAACCCTGGAAAAAAATTAAGCTGATCCAAACCACTCTTTGTAACTTTACCAACTCAAATTGTTGTTTCAGAGTTTAAAGCATGCTTTGAAACAGCATTATTCCTGAAGAGGCTGAATGGGGGTTATAGAGTAAACAAAAAGAAGCAAAATTTCTAGAGGGAGAACAATAGGGTACTTGCATATGACAGAACTGGCTTCTCTTAGGAGAAGGCCGAAAGACAAAATCCCAAAAACTTCTACTTCAAATCTACTGATTTGGTCTCTCCGTCCTCAGTAGAAAAGGCAGAGAAGTCCCCTTCTTGTGGAAAACAAAAATCCCAAGTTGCAAGTCTCTCTCAGCCAGGAGTCCAGAATCAGCTTAAGACTTCGGCTTAAAAAATGGTAACACAATGGGCAGCTGGGTAGCTCAGTGGATTGAGAGCCGGGCCTAGAGATGGGAGGTCCTAGGTTCAAAGCCAGCCTCAGACACATCCCAGCTGTGTGACCCTGGGCAGGTCACTTGACCCCCATTGCCCACCCTTACCACTCTTCCACCTATGAGACAATACACAGAAGTTAAGGGTTTAAAAAAAAATGGTAGCACAGGCTGGAAAACCCACTTGGGGTGGGGAAAGGGATTGGAGTCTCACCCTTCCATTGGAAAAAAGCAGTTTGGTTTGGTAGGCTGCAGGCTGGGCAAGGAGCGTGAGGAATGCTGGCTCAAGCAGATGGGTGTGAAAAGGCAGTAGCAGCGAAAGCAAGCAGCTGGTGGACTGGCATGTGGAGTCTGCAGTGACCGAGATGGAGCAAAAGCAGGCGGGCTGAGTGACCAGCAAAGAAAAAAACCTCAGCTCTTGGGCAAACTTACTAACTACTGAAAATCTATTTAAAAAAAAATATTTGAGAATTCTATCCCATTGTGGTTAGCCTTAATGTGGAGATTAAAATTAATATGCAAAATATTAAATATTACATTTATCAATATTTTATTAATAATAAACTAACAAAAGACACTAACTAAAAGGTACTAACCAGCTTGCTCCCAGGAACCAAAAAGAAAGAAGGAGTTACAGCCAACCATAAAATAATAATGTGACCACAAACATGGAGGCGCAGGATAGATTAAAGGGAATTTTGGGAAAACTAAGGACTTATGGGAGATGAAGTCCAAGTTTCAAAATCTCCATTTATACACCCCTGAGTTTTGTACTTCCTCCCTTTCTTTTGTATTTTGGGCTCCTAGACTGAGGCTTAAGGCACAGGCCAGGCTCTGTCCTTGCAACTGTCTTGGATGGAATGCCAAGACCCAAGTCCCTGGCATGCACAGAGTTGGGAGATGATCAGAGGTGAAACATCAAGCTAGCAGCAGAGTTCCTGACTCATCCCTGACCAGAATACCCATAGGCTCCAGCTACCTCCCAGGGGGGTTCCAGGCAGGGTGGGAGTTTTCTCTGAAGTTTTTCTTAAATCTCTGCTTCAACTGGTAGTCATTTCATCTGTGCTGGGTTTACATTTGGAGCAGCGAAGCTTAATTAGAACCCTTTTTTGGCTCCATCTTTACCCCAAACTCCTACTTCCTTTGGGCAGGACTGGCTGTGTCCAAGCCCCAGGTGATCCATCAGCTGGAAAGAGGGGAGGCACCTTGGAGACCAGATGGGAGAATCCCAGGAAGCAGTCACCCAGGTGAGTGAATGACTGATCCCCAGGCAGGGGAGCCCTTGAGAACAGTGTCTCTACTGGTCAGTCATTTGCAGTCCCTTCTATAGAGCCTCTAGAGGGCCATTCACTGTCACCTCAGCCAGTCAATCTCCTGACTCCTCAGTCTCTTGGGATGCCAGATCTAGAGCTGGCAGGGACCTCAGGAACCATCCTGACTCCCTCCTGTTTCAGGTGAGGAGAGTAGTGACTTGCCAGGGTCACCCAGGTAGTCTGAGCAGAATTAGCATTCAGACCCTTGCATGGCCACTGACCCCAAACCAGCATGTGTCCTGTTTTTGTCTCTCCTATCTATGATGTGACATCCTCTTCCTTTCTTCAGTCACCCTCTTCCTTTCTTATTTTCTCCCTCTTTTTTAAATGTGCGTGAACTTTGATACACTTACAACAAATATCTTGCATGTGTATGCCATTGTGAAATAAAATTTAAATGAAATCTCATTAATAAAGCTATTAAACCTGATAGAAATGGAAGTTATTCAACTTTTGGAGTTAAATAATTGGTTAGAAAGATGGCCCCCAATTTATCAAAATGCTAACAGCAATAGAAGCACAAGGACCCTAAGAGGGTGAAGTCAAAGCAGTTGTAGTCAGAGGTGAGAATTTATTCTTAGAGGCAGGACTGTCATCTCTGAATGCCTCCATAGAATAGAAAAGAGGCCTTTGATGGTTGACCTACCACTGGCAAGAGAGAGTCACATGGAAGTGACCTAGTAATGTGGAGAAAGCCTGCTGTTTTCAACCCCCAAACTTAATGGAGACCCTCAATTAGAGCATCAAGGTACAGGATACAAGGCTGTAATCACTGCTGTGATTTACTCATCATGAGGATTAAGAAGGAATCACAAAAAAGGTAACCCACTTTGGGATATTAACCAAAGGCTTCCCATCTGTGGGAACATCCATCAGATCATGCTAGAAAATGCTGTATGTGATAAGAGAAACGATACCTACGCTAAATAACAAAAGAGAATTCAGAGTTCATGACCAAGGTGTCCTTAGAGTAAAGAGGGCAGTGCTTCCCACGATGATTTACATATTGAATGCCACACCAATGAAAATCCCAAGGAGTTTCTGGGAAACTCTAAGGAAATTCTAAGGAAATTCATATGGAGAAACAAACAGTCAAGGATTCTATGGCAACACTGAAAAAAAATAAAACCTGATTAATCATACAGTCATTTTGTGCGGCAGGCCCTGGGCTCAGTGCTAGGGACACATACATCCTTTCTCTCCAGGATCTGACCTTTTCAGGAACATTAACATGAAAAATAAGTGCAGAATAAATATAAAATACATCAACTTCGTTGTTGTGGTTCACTTGTTTTGGTCATGTCTGTCTCTTTGTGACCCCATTTGAGTTCTTCTTGGCAGAGATACTAGAGTGGTAGTTTGCCGTTTTCTTCTCTAGCTTATTTTGAAGATGAGGAAACTGAGGCAAACAGGGCTAAATGACTTGTCCAGAATCACACAGCTACTAAGTTTCTGAGGCCAGATTGAAACTCAAGATGAATCTTCCAGACTCTAGACCCAGTACTCTATCGATTGTGCCAAAAATATATGTGCAGGATCATTAAATACAAGATAGTGGGGAAGGGAGAATAGAAGCAGTCTAAGGAGCAGGAACCCTCATATCAAAATGACTATAGGGCTACATTCTTCCTGACGATATACTATTCATATCTTAATTTAAATTTGATTTATGTCTTCAGTAAAACATCCCAGTAGCCTGCAGTTGTGCCTTTACAAGTCACATACTAAGTTCCCTACTACATAAACACGTGGAAAAGAAACTAGATTAGCTAGTCCCAGTGTTCTTACTTTCATTGTCCTATGCAGATTTAGAATTCAAAGCTGAGATTGATTGTCAGTGAAACCAAGGAGCAATCCAGAATCTTCCCTGGGTAGCCCCTAAGCTGATGTTTAAAGGTTTCCTAGTACTCTGAGCCTTGCTTCATTGTATAAAAAGAGCCCAGCACAGTATACAATACCACATCATATAGAAGGCAGAGAGACTGAGAATGACCCATGTTTTTGTTCTGTTTCTGCTACTAGTTAATTGTGTGGCAATGGGGAAGTGAAAACATTTCTCTAAACCATAGTGTCTTCCCTTCTGCCAAAAATTTATAAAGAGTGTTATAAACTCTCAGGGAGTATACAAACACTTGTTTTGTTGAATTTCTAACAGGATATGTTTTTGGAAGAAGTCCAAAATAGAAATATAGCAGGTATAGGAGATATTTCCATTTTCTTTCTTTCTTTTTTTTTCCAGATTGGGAGACTAGGCCCGAATCCACAGAGTCAGTTCCCAAAGTGAGCATATCTGTGGAGAATTTGTCTCAAAACGGACTGACAAGGGATGGTTTCTCTGTGTCTAGCTTGAAAGAAGTCTGGGCATGTGATGCGAGGTTAGGGCAGCAGCAGAGCATTGAGGAGAAAACTTATCAGCACGTAAAAGTCAACCAAAGGAAAACTCCCAGTGATGTGAAGGGCTCTGAAGGTGATAAGTATGCTCAAAGTTTTAGTCTGGAACCAAAGCTTTTTGAGCAACGAAGAGTAATTATAAGAAAGGATCTCCTCAGATGTGATTCAGGCAGAAAGAACATTCTGTCTTCAGAACGAAGGAAGTGGCCTAGAATTTGCTCTAAACAGGTGGATTCTAGGCATACTGAATGTGCGAAATTCTTCCCTTCTCATTCAGACTTTATTGCATATCATCAACTTTACTTTGGTGAAAAACCAGATAAATTGAATGAATGTGGGGAACCTATTGGCTTCAGCACATATATTAATTCCCATCAGAATATTGATATTGAAGAAAAAGTCTCTGAGTATAATAAATTTGAGAAGGCTTCCATCCAAACTATACAACTAACTGAATATCAGAAATTTCACACTGGAGAGACACCTGAATATAGTGAATACAGGGAGCCTTTCGACCATGGTTCCTCCCTTACTTCCCATCAAATGATTCACCCTGAGAAGGAATCTTACCATTGTTTCAAGTCCTTCCTTCAGAGTTCACAGCATCCTCATCACCAGCAAATTTATACTGCAGAGAAGCTTTATGAGTGTAATCAATGTGGGAAAGCCTTCCACCGGAGAGGTCAGCTTACGCAACATCAGAAAATTCATACTGGAGAGAAACCTTTTGAATGTAATGACTGTGGGAAAACCTTCCGCCTAAGAGAACACCTTACTCGACATCAGAGGATTCATACAGGAGAGAAACCTTATGAATGTAATGAATGTGGGAAGGCCTTCCATCTGAGAGAACTCCTGACTCTCCATCAGAGTATTCATACTGGAGAGAAACCTCATAAATGTAAAGAGTGTGGAAAAGCCTTCAGCCAGAGAGGACATCTTAATCTACATCAGAGAATTCATACTGGAGAAAAACCTTATGAATGTAATGATTGCGGGAAGCTCTTTCGTCTGAAAGAACACCTTACTCGACATCAGAGAATTCATACTGGAGAGAAACCTTACAAATGCATGGAATGTGGGAAGTTCTTTAGACGGAGAGGACTTCTAACTCGACATCAGATTATTCATACTGGAGAGAAACCTTACAAATGTAATGAATGTGGGAAGGCCTTTAGCCTGAGAGAATCATTTACTAGGCATCAAACCATTCATACTGGAGAGAAGCCTTATGAATGTAATGAATGTGGAAAGGTCTTCAGTCTTAGAGGATCATTTACTCGACATCAGAGTATTCATACTGGAGAGAAACCTTATGAGTGCAATGAATGTGGGAAAGCTTTCCACCTGAGTACAGAGCTTACTCGCCATCAGAGGATTCATACTGGAGAGAAACCTTATGAATGTAATAAATGTGGAAAGGCCTTCCATATGAGCACAGAGCTCACCAGACATCAGAGGATTCATACTGGAGAGAAGCCTTATGAGTGTAATGACTGTGGAAAGGCCTTCCACCTGAGAGAATACCTTACTCGACATCAGAGGATCCATACTGGAGAGAAACCTTATGAATGTAATGACTGTGGTAAGGCTTTCCGCCTGAGAGAACACCTTACTCGACATCAGAGGATTCATACTGGAGAGAAACCTTATGAATGTAGTCAATGTGGGAAGGCCTTCCACTTAAAAGAACTCCTTACTCTCCATTGGAGTGTTCATACTGGAGAGAAACCTCATAAATGTAGTGAATGTGGAAAGGCCTTTAGCCAGAGAGGACACCTTACTGTTCATCAGCGAATTCATACTGGAGAGAAACCTTATGAATGTAATCAATGTGGAAAGGCCTTCCATGCAAGAGAGCTGCTCACCCTTCATCAGAGTATTCATACTGGAGAGACACCTTATAAATGTAAGGAATGTGGGAAGTTCTTCAGCCAGAGAGGACATCTTACTGGGCATCAGAGAATTCATACTGGAGAAAAACCTTATGAATGCAATGACTGTGGGAAGGTTTTTCGTTTGAAAGAACACCTTACTCAGCATCACAGAATTCATACTGGAGAGAAGCCTCATAAATGTAATGAATGTGGGAAGGCCTTCAGCCGGAGAGAACACCTTACCAGACATCAGACAATTCATACTGGAGAGAAACCTTATGAATGTAATGAATGTGGGAAGGCCTTTAGCCTGAGAGGATCACTTACTCGACATCAGAGTAACAAATGTCATCCTGTATTTGGAAATTAGGCTAAAGTTTTATAAGACCTGACTGTGGACAACTACAAAATTCTGAGAAGTGAGTGAAACAAAATAAGAGCTAAATAACTGAGTAGAATCCAGTATTCATAGGTTTTTCTGGTTAACAAAAATACTTCTCAAAATAATTCACAAATTTCACAGAATACTCATAAAAATAAATAAAAATTTTGTAACTGTTTAAACAGTTATTCAGTTACTGGGCATGTGCCAAGATCAGTGGAAAAAATAAAGGCCCCATAGATAACAGCACTTATAGCAGCTTTGTGCAATCCAGTGGAACCAAAAAAACCCTAGAAACAAATTAGGTGTATGTGTCGGTTATGTGTCGGCTACACAAAGTTTGGTGTGTGCTTGAGCTGAAATATTATTGTGCCACAAGAAATGACAAATATAAGAAATTCATAGGTCTGTGGAAAGATTGTATGAATGCAGAAAAAAGAACCTGAAGAACATCGGGAAAATTATTACAATGAAAATGAAACCACTTCCTAAATGCTGCCAATTGATTATGTGGACATACTTTGTTCCTAGAGAAAAGAGGAGGAAATGGACCTCTAGCTTCTGACTTGAAATGTGGGGGTCTAGGCACATCAACTGTTGCATGTACTTTTGGATGTGGTTGTTTTGGCTTATGTTTTATTTAATTGTTTTATTTGTCACTAAAGAGGATTTGATGTGGATGGCATATTTGAAAGTTATTCTGATGCTTATAAAAACATAGTCCGAGGTTCCAAAAATGGATAAATTCTTAGATAATCCAGAATCTTGTGGATAAGAGGAGCCTCATTAATCTAGACACTCTAAAATGAGTTGACATCCATCTCCCATAGTAGAGAAAGGAAGCCTTAATGCCTATTGATCTCAAGGTTGCCCACTTAAGATTGGGAAGGGGGTGGGAGAGGAGAGGCAAGGAACCCATTTCCTGAAACACTTCTAAGCCTTTCTTTTCTATTGAGGCCCAGGACAGAATACAGCCCTGGAAGGACTAAAGTGGACCATCCAAAAGTCTTCTTCCAATGGGCCTTTATGACCCCATGTTTTTGGAGACCTCCATGTGGTCTGGCAAACCTCTGAGTAGCCAAACCAATAACCATGAGCTCCCCGAAGTGACCTCTCTATAATACTTTTAAGAAGCAGTTGCTTAGCTGTTACAGAATCCCCCTAGCTACTGAATGGATGACACAGGGTCAGACCAACACCTCTCAGCAAGAGTCATCTATTGTGAATCGAGTAAGAAAAGTTAGTCCCTTTAAAAAGATGGTAGGGCCCAGGGGGCCTCTTGTTAAATGGAAATGGGAATTAAACTAAATTCAAGATGATACTCCACCTGGTCCCTCTGATGTTAGTGGTATTGACCATGGCCTCCAATCTCAGTCCCAACACCCTACCTCCTTCACTAGCTCAATTGGCCCTGGTTTATAAGGAATACTATTTTGCCTGGTCCCTTCATGAGAGAGGCATGTACAACTATTGGTTGGGCGTTGTCCTTTATACCCAAAGAGGATCAAAATGACATCAGTGGATGATGTTTTTTTGACTCGAGCACAAATTGAATTTAAGTGAGGTAGAATTGTACAAAGTTGTCAGCCTCATTCTCTTCCAGAGTCATTGAAGTCCAGCAACAAGGCAAAAGTCAAGACGACTGGTGATGGTTCTCAGAATGCAGCGGAAGACTGTGGCTTCTTCAGTGTCTAATCAAGCTCTAAGCATTCCACAGTACCTGCTTCTCCTGCCTTTGTGGCGGTTGGAACAAATTATTCTCATCTTCCCTTTCTGCCAGGGGAAGTCTTTGCATGTCTGAGATAGACACCCTCTTAACTCACCAACAGGTTTGAGGTCAGTCAGTTACTCCCAACCTAGTTTAGCCAGTCTGCTGAGCTGTTACTGGGGTAAGGTGGCCACGCACGTTATAGCTTCTTGGAACAAGTGAGAATTGGGTGGCAGATGGACACCAAAAGAAGAAAGCAGCCCTGAAAAGGACTCAGCAAGGTACTAGTCTTCCCTAAACACCCCATACACCTTAACTGTACCGTACAGCTGTCTTCAGTCACCAAAGAGATTAGGTGTCCTAGAAAGTCTAAGTGGACTTGAATAAAATATTTAGCCTAAATATTGTTGTAGCCATGGATATGGTCAATTAGTATAGGACTGAATAATCAGAGGTTCTCTGCTTTGGGGTCAAGACTAATACATCTAAGCCTCAAAAAGAAAAAAAGGGATGCATCCAGGTACATACACTTGTTTGTGCCCTGGTTAGCATCCATTAGAGACATGGTAGGACCAGAATCTCAAGACCTACCCAATACAGGCTAATTGGCTCATAGCCTTGGACTGTTACTGTAACTGGGTGGTGGTCACTTGGTAGTGGTTTGAGTACAAATAGCTCAGGAAGAGGCAGGAGCTCCTCCCTCACATTTCTGACTAGCAGACTCTCAAAGCAACATGGCCAACTCAGAGGCAGTTACTATCATTTTCTTGCTGTGGCTAAGTAAACTTAATTTTGTTGGAGTTATCTGTTTTTTTGTAAAACTGTTAATTTTGTTAAAACTATTAGACAAAAGCATCTAGTCATTCCAGTCTCAATCCCAAACCCTTAAACCATCCTGAATCAGACCTAGCCTGTAGCATTTTCCCTCCACCAAACTAAACCAACAGATGGGGGGAAGTGGGCCCATTGCTAATCTGGACACGGGAGTCACGATGCCATATTGTGCTGAGCTCAGGACCATATGATTCTCCCTAATTAAAAACAAGGAAGCTACTTCTCCCCAGTGGGACTTTGTATCAATCAGAGCATCCAACAACTCCACATGGTCCTCAGTCTGCCTCTAGTTGGCAAATTGGCCCTCTTCTTATACATGGATCTGGGAAGAAGGGTTTGATGCTGCCAACTAACAGCTGGCATCATACCCTTGCCTACTGGGGTTGTGTGTCTCACCTTCCAGAAACCATATCTACAATGAACCAATTCTACCCTAGGAATAGAAAGAGCTCCCTTATCCAGAAATTTCCAAGATCCAGGCTCCAGAGCATCTTATTCCACCAGGACCACTTTGGGACTTCATAACAGTTGACCTGCTCTGGCACTTCCTTATTTCTTCACAGTCACCCAGGCATGGAAACCCAATTTAAAGGGCTCCATACATCCTAGGGAATTGGCTCCCCTTCAATTCAGGTTCATTTTCTCCAGGATGGTTCAACTTCCCCAAAACTGAGAGAATACTGCCTTGCTTTCTAACTACATGGAGAAAGGGAAATAATTGGAGAGTGTACATAATATCCTCTGGCAAGAGGTTGGCTGGCTGAAAAGCCCCCTGTGATTTGTGGTTTTTCCTAATCTGAGGAGAGAGGGAACAAATGTGAAGTGATCCCTTGGTTAGGGGATGGATTGCAGGACTTTGGGGACTTTTGAGGAGGAACCAAGCAATGAAAGTTGGGTATCTGCCTGTCAACAGTGCTGCCATGATAACAGTGCCGCCTTGACAACAGTGCCTGGGTGGTCACACATGCAGCTTCCTTCTTTTAAGACCACACTGGATGGCATATAAAGGGACAGGCTGGGAAGTCACTCACACAAGAGCTGGAGTACTGAGAGAAAACCAAGTCAAAAGGAACAGCCAGACCCCCCCCCCCCCACCTAGGCCTTCTTCATTGGCTTAGTTTTGTGTTTCTCATTTGTGTTTTTTAATTTCTGACTTCTGGGATAGTTGAGCAACAAGAGAGCACATTGGACATTTTTTTTCTTTTTGATCCTCACAACCTTTCAGCCCTGCTCAATACAGAAACCATGTACCAAAGAGAAACTTCAGCTATTTATGATTTAGGACACTGAAAATCCAAAAGGAAGGAGGTAAAAAATGAAAGCCAAAAAAATGCCTTCCAAACTCAGGAACTAAGATTCACTGACTCTGAGGTCACACAGGATCCCCTGCCTGACTGCCCACACACACATACCCATTGCCAGCATTGAGCCAAGGATATGACAGCCTTACATCAAAACCCACCTCTACACCCTGGTCCTTCCTTCCTCTTTCCAGTAGAGCCCTGGTTCCAGGCTGTGAAAGTTTCCTTAGGCCTTGACAGCCAGCTTGACCACAGCCCTTCTGGAGTGAAAGCCTGTCAGGGGCTGCGTTCTGGAAGCACTAATGCTGCAGAGTTCACACCTACCTACCATGCCTCTGAATTCCAAGTGCTAGGGGAAATAGGCTCTGAACTAGCAATATGAGACCAGAGAACTAAGCAACAGGACGGGTCACCAAGACATGACAGTATGGGGGGGGAAGGGGGAGAGACAGGGGGGGATTTAGCCTGAAAAGCACAACATCCAGCTGAAGCCAGTTCTGGCCACCCAAAGTCAGTGGGGGAAGAGATATAAACTAGTGAACAGCAAATCGCCCAGGGTAGGAAGAAGCTGAGTTGCTTTGAGATTGAGCTTCCAAGGAAATCACATGCAGAGGGGATTGAATTAGAAGTGAGTGATAAAGAAAGGTAGCGGGTTCTGGAAATACCAAAGATCCTAGGAAGAAGAAATCTCAGGCTTTGAAAAAGAAAGATAAATCAACAGGAAAAACAGTGATAGAAGGAAATATGCCTTCTAAATCTAGTTAAATGAGTTTGGATATCTATGAATAAACACGTAAAACAAAAGGAAATGATTTAACAATGAATGATACGAGGACCCTGTGGAATTGAAGGAGAACATGGAACTACAACATGCTGTTCCCGAGTAGTTTTAAAGAGAAAGTTGTGTGTGTTCACGGCAAAAAACAACTTCTGTTAGAAAAACATGAATATGCAATGGTAAGCCTCACCAATCAGGAAACATTTATTAAGCACCTCCTCTGTACCAGGCACTGTACAACAGTTCTGGGGATACAAAAAGAGACAAAAGATAGTCCTTGCCTTCAAGGAGGTTACAATCTAATGGGAGAGACAATATGCAAATAACTCCATAGAGAGCAATCTTTATACAGGAAAAATAGGAAATAATTAAAAGAGGCAAGTCACTGAAATTAAGAGCAGTTGGATAAGGCCTCCTATAGAAGACAGAATTTCATTGGGACTTAAAGGAATCCAGGGATGTCAGTAACTAGAACAGATAAGGGAGGGCATATTTATCCAAAGGAACAGAGAAAGGAAATGCCCAGAGCTGAGTTGTTGTTGTTTTTTTTAATTTAACCCTTACCTTCCATCTTGGAGTTAATACTGTGTATTGGCTCCAAGGCAGAAGAGTGGTAAGGGCTATGCAATGGAGGTCAAGTGACTTGCCCAGGGTCACACAGCTAGGAAGTATCTGAGGTCAAATTTGAACCCAGGACCTCCCGTATCTAGGCATGGCTCTCAATCCACTGAGCAACCCAGCTGCCCCACCCCTAACCCCCTCAGAGCTGAGTTCTGGAGCATCTTGTTCTTGGAAGAGCCAGGTGGTTGGTTTCACTGGATTGAAGAGTGTGTATCAAGGACTAAGGTGTAAGAAGACTGGAAAGGTAGGAGGGTGCTGGGTTTTGAAGGGCTTTGAATACCAAACAGCATTGTGTATTTACTCCTGGAGGGAATAGGAAGCCACTGGAGTTTATTGAGTAAGGAGTAGTAATATGGTCACTGAATGGCAGATGGGCAGGAATAGAGATGAGCCAGGCAGAAGGCAATTGCAATAGCCCAGATATTAGATGCTGAGGGTCTGCACTGAATGGTGGCAGTGCCCGAGGAAAGAAGGGGGTATATTCAAGAGATGTTGCAATAGGTCTTGACAACAAATTGGATATGGAGGGCTGAGAGATAGGGATTGAGGGCAACTCTTCGGTTGGGAGGCTGAAGGACCAGGAAGTGGTGTTGCTTTCAACAGTACTGGGAAAGGTAGGAGGTGGGGAGGGCTTAAGGGAGAAGATATTGACTTCTATTTTTGATATACTGAGTTTAAAATATCTACATTTCGTTTGAGCTGTCTGAAAGGCAGTTGAAGATGTGAAATTGGAAGTCAGCAGAGAGTTTGGGACAGGATAGGTAGATCTGAGAATTGTGATTAAATCCATGGGAGCTGATGAGATCACCAAAGTGAAGTATCATCGAACGAGAAGAGGATGATCTAGGAGAGAACCTTTGGATTTTTCAGACTCTAGACTTATTTCTGGGTTGGGTACCTAATCTAGTCCACTGATCAAGCTCTCTGTTTTAGCCACTGCCAAAATGTTTTGATGACTACTGTTTATTTTGAGGTCTGTCACTGCTATGCCCTCTTCCTACTAACTTACTTATTTATTATTCCTCTTCTGAGATTCTTGCTCTTTTTTTTCCTTCTAGGAGAATTTTGTTCTGTCAACTGTGAAAAAAACCCCAACCCTCAAATATAGAGGAAACCCTGTTGAGTTAAAGAGATTCCTTATTGAAAGGGAAAGTTATTTGCATGCATGCTGGAGCAGTTGGAATTTTAACCAATAAATAAAATGAGGCTGTTTCTTCAAGTATAACATTACTAATAGTCATATGTGATCTATTACTAAAAAAAAAAAAAAAAAAAAAAGGTCAATCCTGCATGGAACGACTATGCAAGAAACTGAGAGAGTCATATCTGAGTTGTATCTTCTTTCTGACTGGCCTGACAGTATGCCATTTGGACCTCCCCTGGCAGTCCCAATCAGCAGATATTTTAAGGAGGTGATCTTAGAGATCTCAACTCTTTCCCCAACACTTTTCCACAGGAGTGTAGACCACAACAGCTTCACTAAGCTAGGGTAATGTGGCTGGCCTTCCCTTCTCTGATGCTTCAACTAGTTTGGGTTTTAAAATAATGTTTTATGTTTTCCCAATTCCATATAATTGCAATTTTTAATATACCTTTCCCAAAAGTTGGAGATCCAAATGCTCTCGTTTCTTCATACAAAATCGTATGCTTCAATCTATATTCAGACTCTATCAGTTCATTCTCTGGAAATGGAGAGCACTTTTTATCATAAGCCTTTCACTGGTGGCCGTCACAAAATATTGCTGTTGCTTTGGATGACGTTCTTTCTGCTGGTTCTGCTCCTTTTCCTCTGCATCAGTTCATATATGTCTTTCCAGGTTTTTTTGAAGTTGTCCTGCTCATCATTTCTTCTAGCACAGTGATATTCCATGCCAAGCATATACCACAACTCATTCAGCCATTCCCCATTTGATGAGCATCCCCTCGATTTCCAATCTATGTCAGATGGCCTTCTCAAGGAGAAGGGAAGGGAAGTTTGGGGCTCAAAACGTTTTTAAAAGATTAAAAATTGATTTAATATGTACTTGAAAACTGGAAGAGGTATTAATAGTGAGTTAGAACATTTTCCCATGAGTATGGATAGCTTTGGTTTATTCATCTGAAAACTGCTGCTTCATATCCTTTGACCATTTACCAACTGGGAAATGGCTTGTATTCTTACAAATTCGATTCAGTTCTCTCTCTGTATTTAAGAAATGAGGCCTTTTTCAGAGAAATTTGCTAGAAAAAGTTGCTCCCAGCTTTCTGCTTCCATTCTAATCCTGGTTTTGTTTGTACCAAACTTAAAATTTCCTATAATTGTCCGTTTTACATTTTGTAATGCTCTCTGTCTCTTGTTTAGTCATCCATTCTTCCTTTATCCATAGATCTGGGCAGTAAACTATTCTGTGCTCCCTTAATTGGCTTATGGTATTGTAAAGGTAAGGCACCAGGGATGTTAATTTTTATTAAAATATAACCTAAATGGTTTGTGGGTCCACACTGGGTTGAAAGAGAGACAGGACCAACCAGGATAGGGAGACCAGGGTTCACTGTTTTAACTGACACAGGAATGGCAGTTGGCCCAACGGACACCCAGCTGTCCCTAGGCCAGGGTCTATGGAACCAGCAGGCAAGGTAAAAGTTTATACAGTTTTAATTGGGGGTAACTAAATAAAGGATGGGATAGGGGATTCTACACTTGAAACCTAAGGGCAAAACACAAGGGCCAGGGAAGGACTTTACTCTATCCTGTTGACCTAAGCCAGGCAGGGCTCAAAGGAGCAGTACTGAAGTCACAGGGAAAACTTCTTCAAACTTGGGTCCAGCCAGGTTTGGTCAGATCAGCTAAAGGGCCTGAGGGTGGCTTTCAATTGGGGTCTCCCAAGTAATCCAAGGATGGACATAGGATGCCAAGAGCCAACTCCGCCAGGTGATCCAAGGTCCCCAGGTAGGGAGAGTGAGTTTGAAATGCTGTCCACCAGATCCCAAACCCCTTCCCCACTTGGTGCAGCTCTGCAGGTCTGATGTCCGCTTGCTGAAAGCCTTCACCTCTCAGGATCCCAGGGAATCTGGATGCAGTTTTTCCCTAACTCTGAGATCTCCCAGGGTTAGCAACAGTTATGTCCAACCACTAATGGAGTCTTTCCCAGAGCACAAGCCCCACTTCCTGCTCCTTCATTCCATCTTGGAATCCTCCAGCCCTTCCTGCTAGGTCCAACACTATTACTAAATTAATTGCTAAATAAACCCTCACGACAGTATCCCCCTTTTGTCTAAATCATATGCCCATTCTGACCTCATCTTAGTATAGGGTGTGAGACCTAGTTTGTCAGCTAGTTTATGAAAGGCTGCTTCCTCTAGCAATCTTAGGCCAGAAAATTGCAAGCAAGCTTTGAGATCTTCTCCAGGTTCCATGGTCTACAGTGGGACAAGGGCCAAAAGCAGGTTGGCAGGCTCACACTACTCCAGCTTGGCATGAAATCAGCAGTCTTCATTCTCAGGGCAGCTCGAATTCAGGGCTCTTGATCCTCTGAATCCAGATTTTCCAGTTAAATCAAAGTATCTCTTCTGAGCTCCAATTAGTTCTTTTTTTTAAACCCTCACCTTCCGTCTTAGAATCAATACTGGGTTTTGGTTCCAAGGCAGATGGGTGGTAAGGGCTAGGCAGTGGGGTTCAAGTGACTTGCCCAGGGTCACACAGCTAGTAAGTTTCTGAGGCCAGATTTGAACCCAGGACCTCCCGTCTCTGTACCTGACTCTCAATCCACTGAGCCACCCAGCTGCCCCCAAGCTCCAATTAATTCTAATTTCACCCAAAATTTACCTGCTTTGTAAAGCAGAGACTGATAAGGATCTAGTCGTCACACAAAAACACAGGTAATAGAACAGGAAGATGACTTCCAATTCACAATAAACTCATTTAAAAGTTTGAAATTCCACTCTCTTTCTGGCAGAAGGCCTGAGAGGGGAAGTCCAGATGCATGTCCACATTAAGTAATTCACTACCAGGTGTATGCGAAACCCAGAACGTATCCAACGAGTGGTCCAGGCTATAGCAGCGGCGCCCGGGTTAGTGTTAGGGTCTACAGACCGGTGCTCATTTCCACCTCAAACAATAAACGGAAACAACTTTCCACGGAGGTAACACAAGACAGTATATACGTTAGTTGTGCTAAAGTGATCTTCTTTAAAGCAGCATTGAATATTCTCGATTTGACCTGAATAATGACTAGAAAGCAAGCGTGGCCCCATGAACCCAGGCCTCAGCGCCCAGCTAGTATATCGCTTTGAGATATTTGAGGATCCGAGTTGATGCGGTCAAACATTCACGTAATTGTTCAAGATGTGCTATTGCAACAACCAGATTCATCAGACACCTCACAGTCAAATTTGCTATGAGGAAGAAACAGGGACGTGATTAGAACAAGATCCCACACCAGGGGGGAAACTCTCCTAGTTGTGTTTGCTTCCAGGCATAAGTCACATCTGACAGTCAGCCGCGTAGTCACAGGGCACTAAAAGTAAGGCTAGGATTAACCATGTGGGAGACGTTCCTGATCAAAGGAAATAGCACAATGAGGAAACTGAGGCAGAGAACCCCACCTGAGGTCATCCCCTCAACTTGCCTGGCAAATCCACCCAGGCGTAGCATTTCTCAACCTGCCACATGTGCCATTTCCTGCTGTTGCTTCATATTCATTCAGATATCCTGCCAACCAAAACTCAACGCAGTGGGAAATTAGAGTTCCTCAAACAGCCAAACCTCACTAATCACAGCTCGGGCCTTGAAGGTTAGCTTCCTCTTATTTTGGAATAAGTCTTGATCGATGACACAGGTAAAACCCAGTGGACGTGCACATTGGCTATTGGAGGGGGTGGGGGAGGGGAGGGAAAGAGCACGAATCATGGAACCATGAAAAAATATTCTTGATAAAATTGTTTAAAACTTCCTCATTTTTCCTTAACAGTAATTTCCTTTATCCTTTACTAAATAAAATAAAGCTCACACATCTGGGACTTGGTTGACTCATATTCATGTGTTCCAGTTACATTTTTAAACCACCCTCTATATGTTTTCATAATCTTCAGAAGTGACTACCAAAAGTTTTCAAGTGGAAACTTACTATTATAGTAGCTTTATTATTGTTGTTATTATTATTACTGCTATTGTGTCTGCAAACAGAACACATCCCATTGCAATGGGAAGAGTTTTCGAATGTCTCTCTCTTAAAAACTCAATTCGTGATCCACCAGCGATCAGAAAAGGTGACCTTTTCAACAGCATTTCCGACAGAAGGCTTGCTCCGATTTCATGGTCTAAGAGAATTTAGTGGGGCGCTCAGAGCTTGGCCAGACATCCACTGCATCTCTGGCCGTCGGTGATAGAAGGTCTGTCAGAGTTTAGACCAGTGCTTTCCTGCAATGCACGTCTCCATTGTCCCCATGTAGTGACAGAAGACGCACATCACACACGCAATCAAGACTCACAAAGGAAATAAAGTGAAACACGGTGAGTGTTGATGTGCGGTTCAATTCCAGCAGTTCCCTCTTTGGCCGTGGACAACATTTTCATCAGGAGTCCCTCGTGGTTATCTCAGGGGCTTGTTTCGCTGCTAATTGTTTCCTCTTTCCCAGTATTTCTCTTACTGTGTACGCTGTTCTCCGGGTTCTGCTCACTTCACTTTGTATCAGTTCCTAGAAGTCTTTCCAGGTTTTTCTGAACTCATCTTGTCATTTCTTACGATGCAATAATACTCCATTACAACTATACACCACAATTGGCTCATCCATTCCCAGTTGAGGGACACCCCCTCGGTTTCTAGTTCTTTGACACTACATAGATGCTAAAAATGTAATCTTGACTGTTGTCTCACCGCTAGATTTGCCCCTGATTCTGGGGCAGAGAGACTGAGGCTTGTACACCTCTGGCTCCCTTGAATCCAATTTATGCTTCAGTCAAAAGATGCATCATTTTGGTCCTCTTTTGAGTATGAAGAACCACAACCACCAAGCAATACAGTGCCTGGCACCTAATGAGCATTCTATAGATGTTGATCCATCTCCTCTCCCTCTGCATCCTCCTTCGCTTTCCCCTCCCCTTCTTCCTCCGTCCTCTCCCCTACTCCTTCCTGACTCCCTCTCATCCATCTCCTTCCTCTGGTTCCCCACACTCCCCACATGCAACTCTCTCTCTCCCTCTTTCTCTCTGTCTCTGTCTGTCTGTCTGTCTCTCTCTCTGTCCCCCTCTCTCTCTCCCTCATCTCCCTCTTCAATTCAGCCTCATTTCTTTTCCCCTTTTGTTACCTCCTTGATCTTCTTCCTAATGCTTCCTTCCCTACATGGGTCCTTTTGTTCTGTTGGATTTCCACCTTTTCCCTTCTCCCTTTCCCTCTGGAACTTCCTTCAGTCCTTCCTCCTTCCTGCTTTTTGTCTTTTCTCTCCTTCACTCCTTTCTCACCTTCTTGTTTTCCCCTTCGCCTCCCTCTTCCCTTCCTTGAGTGGCTGTGGGAAGGTCACCCCCTTCTCTCATCTGCTCATCAATTCCCACCCAGTTTCTCTCCTTTGGCTCTCCCCGGTCCAAAGGCTGGTGACACCTGCTAGAATGTGCTTATCACCTCCGGCTCTGTCTCTGGGCTTTTAGCTTCCCTGAGGCCCTGCTCAGAAATCTTGACTCGCTTCTCACTGCCTCCAGCATGAAGCCTGAAGTCCTCCCCGTGGCATGAAAAGCCTCCCCCAGTCTGGCTCCCCTCTACCCTTCCAGCCTCACTGCTCCCTATTCTTTGTCATATCCTCTTTATTCCAACCAGAAGGGGCCCCTGATTCCATCTACCCCCCTCCAGGCATTGCCTTGCTTGAATAAGTTCTTTCTTCATTCCTGCCTTTCTGAGCCCGAGCCAGTCAGGCCTCAGGTCAAGGGCAAGCTGGCTCTTCTGGGAAAGCTCCCCACTTGTTGGCAGCTTCTTCTGCTCAGATGACTTTGCCTTTGTTATCTTTGACATGATGACATTAGCTGATGTTTACGGCGCTAAGACCGTGCCCATTTCTCTTCTGTTGGTGGTACCAATCGCTTGAGGTGGGGCCACCTTTGTCATTCCCATGTTTCTGAATCAGAAAACAGCCCCAGAGCAGGTCCCGCTTCAGAAGGAGATGAGATCAGACCCTGGGTCTCTCCTGGCACACATACACATCATGGCACATCCGGCTAGAAGAAGCTTCCTGAAGGCAGGATTGCCAGCATCCAGCACTGGCCACTGTAGACTGTGGCTGTTGAGTAATTTGGTGGCGCACTCTTGCCAGTGTGTTGTCTAACCATCCTCCCCCTGGCCTTTCCCCAAGGCAGGACCACCCACAATCATAGCTATATTTTCCTCCCCAGCTGTCTGTCCTTCCCCACAAGGAGTGAGCTCTGGACACTGGAATGGCCTCCATGGCCCTGAGAGCCTGGGGTGTGGGAATGGCTTCTTTCCACCATCTTGTGACAGAGAATCACAGAGATCAAAGAACTGAGCGGTTGCTTAGTCTGTCATTTCATAGACGAGGAATCGCCCTAAGCAGAAAAGCCGCTTTCCACCAAACCCCCGGTCCTAAGTAGCCCAGGCAAGGGGGTCTCTCCTCAGCCCTCCAACCCCAGCATGTTTCCCTCTTCTCTGGAACCTCACCTCTTAGGTTATGTGCCATGGATGTTTCACCATTATCGTAGCCCTTCTCTTTGCACCCAGTCTTCGCTCTTTCCTTGAGAATGATGTGGACAAATGGTTGCTTGTCCAATCCAATAACTTGGGTGCTTTGGGAGAGGTAAACCCTAGCCTGGGAGCCCTTCTCCCACAAGCAGGGTCTCCTGTCTATGGGTGGATCAGATTGATGCCACCTCTAAGGCAGTTCTGTGGAAAGACCTAGGAAAGGAAGCTGAGTCCTGGAAGACCACTCCTGGTGAGGGAGGTCAAGTACACGAGGATTCTCTGGTGCTGGTGGGGACCTCCTGAGGCTCCTGTTGGTCCCAGGCCATTGCAAGGCAAACTGAGATCCAGGTGGTGATGTGATTTGTCCAAGATCATAATGAGGGGTTGAGCCCAGATTTGAACCCAGAATCTCTGACCTCTAGTCCATGCTGCTTCCCCAACAAAGATAATTCTTTTATTACATGATTCAGAAGCTATTATAGACCAAAGCATCAATAAATATTTGGATGGCCACAGCCCTGAGAACTACTCTCTCCTCCCCACCCCTAGGTGCATTCTAGGCTAGACCCTGGATAAGCACAAATTGAGGCATTTGGGGTTTCATGAGCAAGCTTCCAAGATGTGGCAGTGGTCTTCACGCAGGAGCAGTGGGCTTCCCTGGGCCCATCTCAGAAGGAGCTATGCCGGGATGTGATGCCGGAGCCCTACAGCAACCTGTTTTGCCTGGGTGAGGATGGCTTCCCCCTGGGGCCTAGGCTCTGCCTCCTCCTTCCCAGTGGAGTCTTTGTGTAAAAGGCTTAGAGGTGAATATTTGGCCTTCAGAGACTGAGAATCCTTATCTTCTTGGGCCAACAAGCTCATTCTCTTACTCACAAAACATGTATCAGGTCCCTCTTGTATGCCCAGGCTTGTGCCAGGTGCTGAGGGCACAAGGAAAAAATAAAATAGTCCCTGTCCTCAAGAACACATGAATTCCATTAAGTAAACATATGGATAGTTCCTAGGGGATAGGAGAGGCACTAGGTGTGGAAGCTACCAGGACTTCCTCTTCCCTTTGGTCTTTTTGGAATCACCTGAGTCATAATTTATACCCAATGCTAACCACCTCCCTTTAACCCCTCTTCATTTATACATGGAGTCTGCTGCAAGTGTATTTCTCATAAAGAGCACATTATTTTGGTTTGCTTTCTTTCTTAATTTTTTAATTTTTTCCCATGGTTACATGATTCTTGTTGTCTCCCTCCCCTCTTCCCTCCCCCTTCCCAGAGTTGGTGAGCAATTGCACTGGGTCATACATATATTATCACTCAAATCCTATTTCCATATTATTCATTTTTATAATAGAGTACCAAAATGTGGTTTGCTTTCTAATTTACTATGTTCTCTCATTCATTTTATGGGTAAGTTGATCTCATTCATATTCATGATAATTATGATTGTTAGATGTGTTTTTTCCTCATTTATAGTGTTATCATTATTTAATTGTTATTTTATTTATTTATAATTATTTATAATTTATTAATTAGTAATAAAAATAATCTTGGAGACCTTATACTAAATTTTGAACTATTTATTAGTAAAGAGAAAGAAAGAGAGAAATAAGGTTTCCAGTCTTTCTAACTTAAAGTAGGATCAGATCCTATATTCCAGCCTTGTGAGTTTCCTCCACACCCCTGCCACTTGCCAGAAAAGATCACAAGCAAGAGAAGAGCTGCAGAAACAGTTTGAGAGACAGTGAGGAGGACAAGAGCCAAGAGACTTGTTTTTCAAGCCTCCTTCTAAGCCCCTCCTCCAGATCCTTCCAGATCCTTCAATTAACCCATAGCTTCCATATGTTATATTTCCTGGTCTCCTGGCCTCTGTGGCACAGTTGTATGACTCTGTGACTCCTATGGTAAGTCCTTCTGAGACTGGACTGGGTTGGAGGTCCCCCTTAATTCATACAATATCCTATCATAATTCTTATCTTTATCCCATCCCTCCTCTCTTTGTAAGAAACAAACATTGGGGAAAGAATGGGAATGAAATCAATGCTTGTTGCACCTTAGATCATAGTAGTGTCCTTTGACCTCCTTGGCTTATCACTTACTTAGCAGTTTTTGTTCCTGCAGATAATTCAGCCATGAATATTTTGATTCATCTGTCACTTTTCTTCCTATCATTGGCCTTCTGGATATGTGCCCACTAGAGTAGTATGTGCCCAGGACAGAGAAACTCTGAGAGGTTTTCCAGAATATTCCTAGCACCTGAAGGGTATTGATGCAATGGTCTCCCCTCAGTGCCTTGAGCACTGGCTCTATCCCCTTTTACATCTTCCCCAATATGATGATGATGATGATGATAATTAATAGCTAACATTTATGTAGTGTTTATTGTAAAAATAAAAAGGCGAGACTGTAAAAATAAGTGATGAAAATTATGCAAATAAAGGTTCAAAACTGTTCAGATACTTCTGATAGATTTAATCAAAAGTAACTTCAGTGATAAAGTGAAGTGAAGTTCATAAATGAACTTCTCTTCAAGGCCAGGCATAAGGATGCTAAAGAGACTCTTGTTATAGAAAATTAAACTATTTATTGAAATATATAAGGATAAAAGGATTTCTAACTCTAACCAATTCTAACTCCACCCAAATAAAACTCCCTTGTTCCACAAGAAACCGCTTCACCTGTGTCCACAGTGTTACATTGAATCTCTGGGAGCTTGAAGTTCATTCAATGATTGACAGATAAGTCAGTTGGATAGAATGTTCCCAGAGAGGCATGCGAGAGACAGGAGGGGGCAGTTGAGAACCCTGAGAGAGATTCTGGGGTCTTTTACCTGTCCTGAGGTTAGAGATTGGTGGATCCTGGTCTTGGAGTGAGAGAGTTGCAAGCACTACTCTGCAAGCTCTTCCTGTCCTTGATATACCGTTATCAACCTGTACTTGACCATCACCTCGGTGTCTACTGCCCCTAGATATTAGGAGTTTCATCATCTAGCTATCTAGGATTCCCAGGGCCCGGGAGGGATCCGGGAAGTGGGCAGGAGACGAAGAAGAAGTTGGAAGGGTGGATGTATCTCAACTGTTAAGGCTAAGATGTACAGAAGAAGAAGCTAAAGATTTCCCAGCAGTTTACCTACTCTGGGTTAGCCCTGGCCAGGCTGAACCAGAGGGAAGCTATCATTTGATTCTTCATTGCCAACAGTTAGAGTTTCATTAGTAGCAATTTAAATAGGGTCTCCTAATACCTCAATCCTTTACCCTTATCCTTCTTATCAAATATACATATAAAGTTGAAAGTACCTTCCTAAATTGGTTTCAATAGCTTATTTTGGAAGGGAGCCAGCGCAATCAGAATATCAACATTATCCCAGCTGAAGAGCCCAATTTAATAATATCAATTAACCCCAGGTGGGTCCTGAAGGGATAAACCACTTTGACCTGAAGGATCCTGCCTGGGCAACTGTTATAAAGGAGAAGTGCCATCTTATCCTCTCTGTACATCATTTCTACTACCTCAAATAGATACAAGTGACCTCCTTTAAATATAACAACAGGCTACACTAATCCTTCCTGATCTGACTAACCCAAATTTATACTATTCTAAATAAAACTACCACTATTATCCTTATAATTCTTAACTTTGCCTCTAAGTTATAAAAATAACAGGCTATCTGGCTGAGCCTTAGCAAGAATCAAGTTTAGCCTCTGAGCCTTAACAGACTGAGTCCAAACCAAAGACCAGGGTTTTCTTTGGTCTTCTCAGAGTTAAATCAATCTATAAAAACTGCAATAGATAGTCAATAGTGTTTCCCAAGGAAAAAGAAAACATTTCACTCCTTCAGTTCTTTCCTTCAGACAGTGAGAGAAAGGCAAAGATGTTACCTCCTCCAGCCCTGAGAGAAAAACTCCCCGTGTGTGTGACTGCCAACTGCCAGAGACCAACTGGCAGCTGCCAGAGAAAAGCAATTACAAGTGTTGTAGCAATCCAGGTATACATTAATTTTGATATTATTTTAAGAAGTATTCAAAAAAAACTTAACTCTTATGCTGCTAATGATTGATCTCTGTAATCTTGAGTCAAATTGAATGTTGACCTTGCCAAATCCCTAGCCCTTCCCTAAGGCTACACCCCAGAAGAGAGTCAGTTATCTCAGTCTCCTTACTTTTCCTTCAATGATCAGTTAACATAGGTATCAAACATCAGTAGATGCCTTGGGCCATGTCCACCCTGGATCCTGATCTTAGCTCTACTTATTGTTTTAGGTTTTGGCAGTTTGCATTTTATGATGATTACCTCATAATGTTACTGTATCAGGCCACCAGCCTCTCCCCTTCCCCCCATACTGTTGTAACCCCAATAAAAGTGACAAGACATCAGTTGGCAAGAGAGCTCTTGACCATCAGAGCTCCTAACCATGAAGCTCTTGACCATCAGAGCTTCCTCGTTGTCTGTCTACCTTGTACCAAAACTTTCTGTGCCTGCGTGTCTTTATTCTCTCCTTATGTTCTCTTTCCATTAATCCTTAACCCGTAACCCATTTTCACTCAGTCCTTGGTTCCCCTTTCTGAGTGTCCAACCCACTAGGAACCTTCGTGGAGCTGCTGGATGGCTTCAAGTGTCAACATTTGAAATTGGCACACTCTCTCAGCTCTGCTTCAAAGTCTTTCTCAAGCCAGCTTCTTCACTTCTTATATCTAAACTAATATAACGATACTTATTTTTTTAATATCATCCTATATTACTATGTGCCAAGCACTATGCTAAGTGTTTTACAAATATTAGTTCATTTGATTCTCCCAATAACCTGGGGAGATGGATGCTGTTATTACCCTCATTTTACAGATGAGTAAACTGAGGCAAGCAGAAGTTAAGTGATTTGTCCAGGATCACACAGCAAATAAGTAAGTAAGTCAGGACAGATTCGAATGAGTCTTCTTGACCGTAGGTAACACAGTGGATAGACTGCTAGACCTGTTGTCAGGAAGACCTGAGTTCAAATATGACTCTGGATACTTACTAGGCATGTGACCCTGGGCAAGTTACTTACCCTCTGCTTACCTTAGTTTGTTCAAATATAAAATGAACTGGAGAAAGAAATTGCAAGCCACTCCAGTCTCTTTGCCAAGAAAATCCCCAAAAGAAGTCGCAAAAAATCAGACATGACTGAAGAAAAAACAACTTTCTGCCTCCAGTACTCTATTCATTGTGCCACCTACTGGACTCTAATCTGATGAACATGAGATTAATATAAAACAACTGGTGTTTTAATTCTATTTCTCTTATTGAGGCTTTGAAACATGTTTTTTTTTTTTCTAGGAAGACTTTCACTGCTTAATGAGTGAGGAAAGTCTTAATTTTATAAATAAAATTTATAAATGACCTATAGATTTTAGATATTAGATTTCTCTGAATCATTTGATGCAAAGATTGTTTTTTTTTCTCTCCATAAGTTTTCTTATTCTGGCTACATTTTTCTTCATGCCAAAACTTTTAAATTTAAAATGTATATATTCAGAAGTCTCTATTTGTCTTTATAAACTCTAATAGGTATCCAATTATGAATTTTCTGCCACTAGTTGTAAATAATAGGATCTTCTCTTTCCCTTGATTATTTTTAAAGGATGAGATCAGGAGCCAAGATGGCAGAGAAGGTATTGCCATCTGATCCCACCTGCTCTTTACCAAATTACCCTCCAAACAACTATGATATAATGCCTCAAAACAAACTCAAGAGCAGCAAAGAACACAAAAGAGAGGGTGAAATAATTTTTCAGGACAAAACAACTTAGAATAGTGATTCCCAAAGTGGTCACCACTGCCCCCTAGTGGGTGCTACAGCGATCGAGAAGGGTGGTGATGGACACAGGTGCATTTATCTTTCCTATTAATTGCTATTAAAATTTAAAAATAATTAATTTCCAGGGGGCTAAGTAATATTTTTTTCTGGAAAGGAGGCGACAGGCCAAAAAAAGTTTGGGAACCACTGTCTTAGAAGGTCAGCACAAAAGATCTATTATACCAGGGTGGAAATGGAGCACAAAGCAGCATGCCAAGGCAGACCCCATCCCAGCAACAGGCCTTAGGGTGGCTGAATCAGCAGCAATGGCTTTCAGAGCTCTCAGAGACAGATGGTAAGAGGGAATGGGCATCAGACAATTGCTCATTACAGGGGTCCCTTTGCTGGTTCTGGTTGAAAGATGCTGATCTCATTGCCCATATGACACAGGTCTCAGTTCTGAGGAGCATGAGGACACACCAGAGTTTGAGGTCACAGGAATACAGGGGACCCTGGTCATAGTTCCAAGGTGGAAAAGAGTGCTTTTGGTTCACACAGACCAGAGCACAGGCCAGCTGAGTATTAAATGCACCTCTGCTTAGATCATACTACCTTGCAAGAACTTAAAACTTATACATTCCCAGAGCTAGCTCTGAAGGTACCTGCACAATGAACCTAAAGTTTTGATCAATGCTCCTTTCACCACAGGAATAGAGCCCAACATGAGTAGTTTTTTAAGTAAAAACAAAAGAAAAAGGCTGGAAAATGAGCAAACAGCAAAAAAAAAAAAAAAAGAAAGAAACTCAACATAGGCTGACAGGGAAGATCAAAACAAAAACTCAGAGAAAGATAACAAAGTCAATATTGGTAAATAGGTAGAAGGAAAAAATAGGGGCAGCTGGGTAGCTCAGTGGATTGAGAGCCAAGCCTAGAGACAGGAGGTCCTGGGTTCAAATCCAGCCTCAGACACTTCCCAGCTATGTGACCCTGGGCAAGTCACTTGACCTCCATTGCCCACCCTTACCATTCTTCCACCTATGAGCCAATACATAGAAGTTAGGGGTTTTAAAAGAAATGAGTGATGTAGGAAAATCTTGAAATCTGAAATCTTGAAAAAAGAGTTAATAGCTTCTAAAGGAAGCACCAAAAATATTAAAGAAAATAATAGCTTAAAAGACAGAATAGCGCAATTGGTAAAAGAGGTACAAAAATCCATTGAAGAAAGACACTTCCAAAACAACACAATTGGCCAAATGCAAAAGATATATAAAAAAATCACTGAAGGGAAGAACTTCTTAAAAGGAAGAATTGATTACATGGAAAAAAGGTTCAAAAGTTCATAGAAGAAAAGAACTCTTTAAAAAGTAGAACTGACCATACAGAACAGGAAGTACAAGAGCTCACTGAAGAAAAGCATGCCTTCAAAATTAGAATTAGGCAAGTAGAAGCTAATGACTCCATTAGACATAAAAAACCAACGAGACGAAATCAAAAGAATTGCGGTGAAATTTTTTATCATATGATTACAGTCTCCAAGCTATTATTAGGTTTCTTGAGAGATGGCTGATCCCACAATAAAGCTGGACTCTGGTCAATGCCAAGACCAAAGACCCCAAGTCTTAGGAGAGAGCCTTTTTTATGCAAAGAAATCTTATGACATAGTGACAAAGTAATATGGTCAAAATTAAAATAGAATGTATATAGAAATCTCTCACATACATAGGTCCTAACCAATGATGCAAGTGCTGAATAAGCTGGGAAGTACAAAAATGATAGCTATAGGTGGTAGCCATGTCTAGTATTATGGTTGATCTTTCCAAGGCCTCTGCAATAAGGGGTTGGGGTCTAATTGTTTTCTGCTGACAATTATTATGAAATACTTGGAGTCAGCAGTTGGATGACTGATATTTGCACCTATGAGCAGTTTTCACCTCCCTTCTGACTGTCTTAAGCTTACACCCCAAATCAGGCCTTTACCTCCTAACTAACTTTCTTAATGTTTACATGCAACAGGGTGTGGTGGGTTTAGGAGAAAATTTTGGGTTCTAGGCTTAAGGTCAAAGTGCCTGTCAGCAAGATTTGATACCACCCTAAGCTGTATTTGTTTTTTTGGCAAACATATTATTTGACTATTAACTAAAAAACTAATGATTGTGTTGTAAAAATAATCATAAAGGCTAATACTATTATAATCATAAAAGGGGATAGAATGAAAAAAATAAAAGAAATTTCACATATCTCATTAAGAAAACAACTGACCTAGAAAATAAATCCGGGAGAGATAATCTAGGAATTATTGGATTAACTGAAAGCCATGATTTAAAAAAAAGAACTTAGACATCATCGTTCAAGAAGTTATCAAGGAAAACTGCCCTTGTACTCTAGAACCAGAGGGTAAAATAGAAATTGGTAGAATCCACCAATCATCTCCTGAAAGAGGTCCCAAAAGAATAACTCCCAGAATTAGTAGAGCCAAGTTCCAGAACTTCCAGGACAAGGAGAAAATATTGCAAGCAGACAAAAAGAAATAGTTAACCATCTTTGGAACCATAGTCAGAATAACATAAGATATAGCAGCTTCTACATTAAAGGATCAGAGTACTGGGACTATGATATTCCAGAGGGCAAAGGGGCTAGGACTTCAACCAAGAATCATTTACCCAGCAATACTGTTTCTCGAGGGAGGGGGGAGATGGATATTTGATGAAAGAGAACTTTCAAACATTCCTGATGAAAAAACCAGAGCTGAATGGAAATTTTGATTCTCAAATACAAGATTCAAAAAAAGCATAAAAAGCAAACAAGAAAGAGAAACCAAAAGATCTTCATTAAGATTAAGCTGCACATTCCTACAGAGAAGATGATTCTTACAACTGCAGAACTTTATCATTATTAGGGCAGTTAGAAGGAGTATACATAGACAGAGGGCAAGGATGTGAGTTGAATATGATTGAATAGATCTAAAAAAATAAAATTAAGGGGTAAGAAAGAGGAGTGCACTGAGAGAAGGGAGAAATGGGGTAAATTATTTCACATAAGAGAGGAATGAAAGAGCTTTTATAGTGGAGAGGAAGATAGGGGAGGGAGGAAGGGGGTGAGTGTGTCTTATTCTCATTGGTATTGGCTCAAAGAGAGAAGAACATACACAATCAAGTGGGTATGCAAATCTATCTTACCCCGAAGGAAAGTAAAAAGGGAAGGAGACAAGAGATGGAGGTGCACTAAAAGAAAAGAGGGGGAATTGGGGGAATGTAGTGGTCAGAAGCTAAACACTTTTGAGGATGGACAGAATGAAAGGAGAGAGAAAAGGATAAACAGAGAAAATAGGGTGGAGAATAACACACAGAAATCATAATGGTGAAAAAATGGACACATCTCTAACAAAGACCTCATTTCTGAACATTTTAAACATGTTTTCAAAAGGATGATATCTCTTTAGAATTGTTTATGCTATAAATTGTAAGATGTTATTCAAAATCTATTTTTGGCCAGAATACTTTCTCCTTTTTGCAGCAGTTGCTGTTGAGTAAGGGTACCTCCCTTAGAAGTTTGTGGTCTTGGATTTATTTAACAGCATTTTCCTGTGCTTGCTTGATGATATATTCCATTGATTTATTTTTCACAAACCCAATTACTTTTAGTAATTACTACTTTCTAATGTCTTCTCTTACTTTCTGTGTACAATGTTCTCCTGGTTCTGCTCATTTCACTTTGAGGCTCTCCAAGTTCATATAGAAGGCCTCCAGATCATCAGTCTTTACAGCACAATAGTACTCCAATTACTTTTAGTAATTACTACTTTTTAATGTCAGAAATCTCTTCAATCCCTTTTCCCGAATATCTCTTCTCTGCCTCTCTCTCCCCACTCTCTCTCCCTCCCTCCCTCCCTCCCCTCCTCCTTCCTTCCCTCTCTTTCCTCCTTTCTCCTTCTTTCCCACTCTCACCCAGCACTTCACCTTTTGAGCCAAACGTATCCCCCAGTCCAGACCTCAGTGCCCATTAGCTCCTCTTCTCCCAGCCCCATGCCACTCCCCAGCTTAAACATCCCCCCTTCTTTCTCAAGGACTTCGTACTGCAGTATGGAGGTCAAAAGGATAACTTCAAGGAGGATACTGCCGTAGAATGCTTGGCTAGATGATCACAAAGCATTCTTTCAGCTCTCCTCCTTGAAGGAAAGCTACGAGTGTCTTCCCTTCACTGGGCCAATATACAACCGCTCGGGGACTAAATACATCGATTCAGGCCTGTTTATTTATATCATTTAATAAGTATTAAGTAATAATAGGAGACCCTAATTCTACGGAGAACTAATTTCTCCACCCAACCCCTTTCCCCCCATGGTGAATGAGTTCTTCTTGAGAATTCACTCAAGCTACGCTTCAGATGACCTACCACTGGCTGAAAGCCCACAAAAGGTTATCTGACTATGAATAAAATATTGATGGTAAAAGTGTCTCCGAGTAGACAAATCAGTTAGCCAAACGTCTCAGAGGCAGACTGACCCGAGTGAGGCTCGGAGATGGCTCCCAGAGCTCAGGCAAGCAGGCCTTCGGCCTTTCTCCTCTCACAAACAGTTCTCAAAGCAGCAGATCTGACAAGTTCTTCTCCTCCATGGATTTCCACAGTCAGGAAAGTGAAAAGCCCTCAAGATGGTTTCAGAGTTCTCTCTCTTTCCTATCACCAGCAGAGCTAGATCCAGAGAGCAAGAGCGGAGTTGGTCCGTCTTCTTCTGAAGTCAAAGGCCAACAGCCCAGAACTCTGCCTGCTCCCCTCCTTCAAAGTTCTAAGCTCATGCACAGAACTCTCCCTTGCCTGCCATCTCAAAGACACCTTTCTACGATTCCTCGTCAAACTGAATCACTATCTATTTTCTATTTCATTCCTATAGTACCTGCCTCCTAGTCTCCTCTTCTACCCGTTCCTGCTCTCCTTCTGAGAACTCCAGGGCACATGCTGGGCTGACCTCCCAATTTTTCACTTGCTTCAACTTTCATGACCTCTTCTGTCCCACGTCAGCTGTACCCAGGCTTGGCCATGGCCTTGGCCTCGTCCTCATGCACAGATCTCGCATTTCCATGTTGGAGGACTTTGAAGCTCCTTCCTCATCCCTTCTCACTCCATCTCTCCCTGTGCCTTACAGCTTCTAAACCTGTTCTGCTCTCTTACTGTTGATCTCTACGCGCCCCCACGCCATCCAAGGACAATTGGGCAATGAGCTGACTCCCCGCTCCACCTTTCTTTTGAAAGCCCTTCCCTTCCATCTTAGAATCAATACTATATATTGGTTCCAAGGCAAAAGAGCAGTAAGGGCCAGGAAATGGGGGTTAAGTGACTTGTCCAGAGTCACACAAAGTGAGGAAGTGTCTGAGGCCAGCTCTGAACCCAGGACCTCCTGACTCCAGGCCTGGCTTTCTATCCACTGAGACTCATGAATACCCCCTCTCCTTCCTTATTAATCTTGATGTCTTAGTGAATCAATTCAGTTCAACAGTTTCCTCCTCTCTTGACTCTCTTTTCCCTCCTCCTGTCACTGATAGACCTGACCCAACCACAGGCCTGGATTAATCCTTTGCTCCTATTGGAAAGGGGGGAAAATTATATTTGGTTGGATTGAATATTCAAAGGGGTGGTCACCAAGAATTGAATAAATATCAATTCTAAAATGATTTTTAGTAATTTATTTATAAAATATAGGAGAGAGTGAAAGTAGGGAAATGAGAAGAGGGTAGAGTGGGAGATGTAGCTTAACGAACTAGATTATGTGCTCAAGCCCTGGATTTACTCCAGCAGGGCTCCAGAGGCCCCAGCCAGAGAGCCTAAAGTCAATTAACAAAGGGTTTTAGCCACAAGTGTTCCTCCTAATCAAGGGCCCCTCCAGAGGCTGGTACCTCCACGGAAGCTAAGGGAAGGGAGTCAGCCTTTTCACTCACCACATGGCAATTTAAAGTGAGAAATTTAAGAACAGTCTCACCAAGTCCAGGGTCTCAGGTTCAGTAAGCAGTCTCAAATTCCAACTTCAAGAACGAAGCAGAACTGCCCCACAGGAAGTTGTCACTCCCTTTAAAAGTGCTTCTTTTGCATCACTTCCTGTGCCTTCCTCTACTTTACGTGTACCAATCACAACAAAGACTTTGCTTAGGACTGTCCAGGGGGCAGTCAATTCTGATTTGTCACCCACTTTTGTACACATAGGTGACAGACTTCCCCACTTGAGAATTAAGTGGTGGTGTTTACATTTTTAGTGATTAAATCTTGAAATAGGCAGGGTAGGTTTAATCCCATCATCACACTATTCAAGGGTCACTAAATGGTAGTTGAGAAGGACAGGTGACAATTTTGATTGGGCTAAATCTAGATTTTTTTTCCCTCACCTTCCTCAACCCTCTTAATTCCATGTCCCTCCCTCTTTTGATTATTTCCTGTTTATCCTGGTTACAGCTCACTTTGTATGTATGTGTTTGCATGTTGCCCCCCCCCATTAGACCGTAGCTCCTTGAGAGCAGGGACTGTCACTGGCTTCTTCTTATATCCCCAGGGCTTAGCACCTAGGTGCATGTTACACCAAATACTCCAGTGAGCATTAAAAGAATACACTTGTGGCAAGTGAAAGATAAAATGCCTGAGGAAAGAAAGGTTTGATCTTCTGAATATATATAAGATTGTTAAAAAATGCATGCCAATTGCTCAACAAATTGGGACCAGGCCCTTTCCTCAGCTTGAACCCTGAATGGAGGGGAAGACGGGTTTTCATACATTAAAAATGATTCATTAAATAAGGCCAATTAATTAAAGCAAACCAAATAACCAAGATACAACATTAGATAATCCAGTTTCTAAACGGAGAAAAGACTAAGGCTTTTCCAAGTCAGGAGGAAGAATGAACAACTGCAATCCCCTGACATCAGAAAAAGAAGTGTCCTACTCCCCCTCCCCAGGGCCTCTGAACAGTCAAAGGAACATGGAGACAGTAACTGGTTGATCTGACATATGGATTGCTTGAGCTGTTCAGTTGTGTGAAGATGGTATTATCTCTCTCCCATTTATTCTTTAGATTTTAGCCACCAGGAATGTATGCACCTGACTTAATCCTTAAGTGTGTGTGTGGGGGGGGAAGGTATATGACCCACATGTGCTAGCAAGTGACAAATCAAAAACAATTGACTGCTCCTTGGGCAGTCCAAAGCAAAGTTAAAGCTGCAATTGGTCCATGTAAAAGTGGAAGGAAGACACAGGAAGTGACGCAAAGAACTGTCTTTAAATATGATGGTAACTTCCTGTGAGGAGGTTTTTTTGCCCTTTGAACTTGGCCTTGGAGGAGCTCGGGCTTGAGACCTCAGAATGCTTCCCTTTGGACTGCCATGTGGGTGAGTGAAAAAGGCTGACTCCCTTTCCTTGGCTTTTCTGGAGGCATTATCCTCTGGAGAGGTCCCTTGCCTTGGAGGAGGCCTTGTGGCTAGAAGCCTGCTTTAATTAACCTCTGTTCCCCCTCTTTGCTGGGGCCTCTGACGCCAGGCCTGGTTGGGACCAAGTGGGGGTAATTCTCTCTCTCTCTCTCTCTCTCTCACACACACACACACACACACACACACACACACACACACACACATATTTTACTCTTTCTAATTTGTAAATAAACTACCATAAAAGTCATTCTGACTTGAGTCTTTCATTTGGAATGAAGTACTTAATTCCTGGTGACTAAACTTCAGTCCAACCATAATTTTGCCCTTTACAGTTGTTAGAAAACTCCTTTCCTCAGTCTTTGGATCTGCCTGAGTTTCTGGTCCGCAGAACCTAAGTCTTTAGTTGCGGGTCTCTAAGCAGTAGGTGGAGGTGGCCCAGCTTCCCCGCAATGCAGGCCTAGACTGAAACAATGACCTCTTAAGTGAGAGAATTCAGACCATTCATATTTCTGATAAAAACAAATACATTCATTTTGGCCACTGCACGTTTTGTGAGTGAGGATCTTGTTTTCTAAAGTCAAATCTATCAAAGTCTTCTATATTCGACCCAAATATGGAAACTTTCTTATACGCTCCGTCGGGGTTTTCACCTCTTCATTCTTTTGTTCTCTGAAGCTCACCTTCTTTAAAAAAAGTATAAACACGAGAGTTCTGTATCAGGAATGGCCAACCACATTTCCTCGTCTGACTCTGAACATGAAATAATCCCTGCTCTGCAAGAACTAGCATTTTATTGGGGTGGATACTCTAAATACATGTGTATAGCACACCTACATACACAGGCCTGAACAAACCTATATTCATACAGACGTAGACATGTGAACATGCATGACTATGTTGTTAGTTATTTCAGGCGCCTCTGAATTTTCATAACCCTATTCAAGGTTTTTTTTGGCAAAGACACTAGACTGGTTTGCTACTTCCTTCTCCAACTCATTTACCAATGTGGAACCTGATGTAAAGAGGGTAAAGTGACTTGCTCAGGGTCATGTGGTTAGCATGTGTCTGAGGCAGAATTTGAACTCAGGTCTTCCTGACTTTAGGTCTGGCATTCTATCCACTGCACCACCTCCCACCCTCTGTGTGTGTGTGTATATAGACAGACAGACAGACAGACAGATAGATGGTTGGTTGGTTGGTTGGTTGGTTGGATGGATGGAGAGAGACAGAGACAGAGACAGAGACAAAGACAGAGACAGAGACAGAGATGGATGCATACATATAGCCAGCATAGATATAACCAAATAAATGTAAGATAGTGAACTACAGGATACTTAGGGGCCCAGAAAGCCTATCCCTGCTCAATGGGCTTATATCACATGACTCAGAACTAAGTTAAATGTTCTTTTCTGCTCCATAAAGCACACAGAGTTGTCATTGCGTCTTTAGAGGAGCTGGCCTGGGCTCCCCAAGCCAGAGGAAGCTGCTTCCTAGGGCCAGTGGTCTGGAAATATAGCAGCGGAAGCTGAGATTAGCAGGGACGCTAGTCACCCTTGAACCTAGCCTTGTGTCCAGGCTGGGAGCTGACTCTCCTAAGGAGGAGGGGCACGAGGAGGCGCAGGGCCTGGATCTGGCTTTGGCCAAGTCGCCCAAGTGACGTGGTCCATCTTTTTCTTTTCCCCCAGCTTCCCTGTGTTCAGCCTCTCTGTCTTACTGTCTGGCCACCCTTGGGGCACTTGTGCTGGAGAGGACGCCACCCTGCAGAAGGTGTTTCCGCCTCTCAGCTCATTGTGTGGAGGCGAACGTCCCAGGTTGCTCCTCAGATGGTCGGAGTGCAGCTGTGGAGAGCTTCGGTTTACTCATTTCCTTCTCCCTGGGCCCAGGGAGTTCCTTCGAAGCCTCGTTTCCTCCAGTGCGCTGGTCTTCCATCGCAGTCACGTTGCCCAGCTCACTTAGCCGTTCCCAGCCGATGCTTTGCCGCCACACAGACAGCGGACAGGTTCTCTGCCTTCCCCCTGATCTCCTTGGGAACGAGGCCTCGTAGCCTAGCAGAGTTGTTGCTGGGTGTCGGGATCCCGTTTTACCGCTCCCTGGTGTCTCCGTGGCCCCTCCGCCTCGTGGCCTTCCACACGCCGTGTTCTGCCTTTCCGTCATTTTCGTCAGTCAGGCGTGTGCTCGGATACGCCGCCCATCTTTTCTCCTGACAACTGTCCTTCCCGATGTTCTACCGTTCATCAGAAGACGGTTCTCATTCCTATAAAGCTGACCAAGTTCTCTCTCTGTTCCCTTCGAGAGACGGTCAATGACACTCCCCCCTCCCCCACCCCAGTTTCTGTTTTCCTTTGAATCTTGGAAAGAGTTGTGTTCTTTGTACAAAACGTTATCAATGTAATGGACTCAAACTGCCCCAGCTCACATTGCCCAGCAGTCTCTCTGGCTTGGTTCCTTCTAAATTCCTCCCCTATCGGGAAACCCGGTAGGTAATATAGTCCCTATTTTTCGAATGTACCTTCGATATGGCCTTTTATTGTCTAGATCCTGGAGCCATTTGGGCCTTCTCTGAGGGAACCGATATTGAGCTCTACCTAGCTTCTGGCCAACTCTTTTCCAGTGGTCCCAGCAGCCTTTACCAAACAGTGGCTCCTTATCTCAACAGCCTAGATCTATATTTTTGTCCGAACAAAGTTACTATAATCTTTTCTGTTCTGATCCACTCGTCTACCTTTCTGCCTCTTAGCCAGTACCAGACAGTTCTGATCATGACTACTTTATTTTCTATTCCATCTTGAAATCAATACTGTGTATTGGCTGCAAGGCAGAAGTGTGGTAAGGGTAGGCAATGGGGGTCAAGCAACTTGCCCAGTCACACAGCTGGGAAGTGTCTGAGGCCAGATTTGAACCTAGGACCTCCCTTCTCTAAGGCCTGGCTCTCCATCCACTGAGCCACCCAGCTGCCCCCACTACTTTATAATATAGTTCAAAGTCTGGGACTTCAAGTTCCCCTTCCTTTACAATTTTTCTTTAATTCTTTTATTCTTCCAAATGAATTTTGTTAGAATTCTTTCTAGCTCAATAACATGTTTTTATAATTTGATTAGGATGGCATTGAATAAGTAGATTAGTTTGCGTGGGCTCACCCTCTTAATTATATTGGCTATGCCTATCCATGAACAATTACTATTTCTCTAATTACTTAGATCTGACTTTATTTGTGTAGAAATTGCTCTAGAATAATGTTTGTGTAGCTCGTGGGTTTAGTTTGGCAGATATACGCCCAGATATTTTATTCTAGCTGGGGTTAGTTGAAGTGGAATATCTCTGCCTATTTCTTCTTGCGGGACTTTGTTGGGAATATATTAAAATGCTGATAATTTATGTGTTTGTTTTATATGCTGCTATATTTTAAAAATCATGGATAGTTTTAACTAACTGATTAGTTGAATTTTCCAGGTATGCCACGTATACCATCACATTCCCTACAAAAAGAGATCCAGAGATCGTCTTATTACCTCTTTGTCCATGCTGACGCTTCCATTTCTTTTTCTTCTCATTGGCATTGCTAGTGTTTCTAATATGATGGTAAATCATATTGGTGACAATGGGCATTCTTATTTCACTCCTGGAATAATACTTGTTGATGGTTTTAGTTAGTTGCTTTGTATCATCTCAAGAAAACCTGCTTTTATATGTATATTTCCCAGTGGCTCTAATAGGAAAGGATTGCATTTTATCAAAGGCTTTTTCTGATTTTTATTAACTTTTCTAAAAAATAAATATTAATAAATGTTAAAAAAAAATTCTGTCCCTGTTCTAACTTATCAAACTAACTAACTGTCCCTGGGTGTTAGTAAAACTTATTGCTAAGGATTAGTAAGCAAACATTTACATATATACATTATTTACAAGAAATGTCAAGTGATTTGAGTAGAAGGTGTTTGAACCAAAGTAAGAGGAAAATTCTGTGCTAAGGCAGACAAACTTCTCTCTTAAGTGTAAGTTTATGTTTCGCATGTAGATGTGAAGTCAGAAAATGTCCTATGTGTTGTCTAGTGTGACCTTTCCATGTAATGAAGTGTTACATACTTACTCCACTGGAATTCTTCTGCAAAGTGTATGTACCGTGTGGATGGAATCTAAAGTGTTGGATGCAGTGAGAATTCTGTTGAGTGTAAATTATGTTTTTCAAATGCATGTGTCCAACACTGTTCCGATGCTCCTCTTCACAGTGTGGTTTGTTGTCCCATATACCAATTGTGTATTCGATTACGGATGGTTTTTTGTAATCCTCAGGTTTGCTGTCCTTGTGATGATCTGCAAAGTCAGCAACACCTCACTTGTGTCGTTTGATGCCACGCGCTTGTCATCTTGCACTGGAACTGATGTTCTGCTGTGTTGACTTGTGTCAGGAACAAAGTTCAAATGTCTATGAAACATGATTAATCTTTCTTCTTTCTCTTTTTTTCGGTTTAATAAAGATGATTACAGGTAACAAGAGTTTGTGATAAAGTCTTTTGTGTTTTCATTTATTTGTCGATGTCAGTGTCTAGGTCTTGGATTGATTGCAAATCAAATGTTGTGTCTTCTTCTGCTGTTAATTCTTTTTTCATTGTCATAATGGTTTATGGATGATTCTTCTAAGTTGTACTTGGGATTGGAATAATCATTTGGGTGTAAAATTTGGTGTAATATCTGATTGTTCACTGGTTCTTGGTCTAATTGTGGTTCTGATTCATGCTCTGATTGTTGTTCTAATTGCTGCTCTGGTTCTACAGTCTCATGTATAGGCTGTGGACTAAGGATTTATTTGATTGATTGGTTGGTGCTAATTTATCTTTGTGCTGTATAATAACTGGGTCTTGTGGTTGTTGTTGGGACATGTCTTTTGCTGGCTTGACATGAGTGACATGGAACCAAGGATCAATTCTAAATAATCTACTTTTTTTTTTTTTTTTTACAAATTGAACTTATTATCAATCCAGTATCACATATGGTCATTTGTATCTAAACTAGAACTTCCTTTAGCACCATCAGGCAAGTCAAGTTCAGAATCAGAAATATAGAAAGCAGGCTTAAAGAGCAATCTCTCTTTCTCATTGAGAGTTGGAGAGTCGTTATCAGTTGTGCAAATTTCATGCTGGCTTTTGCTAAGGGCTGCAGAAGTGGAGTTTTGGTGTGATTCACTGTCCACTCTGACATTTAAAGACTTGTCAAGCCTCAAATCAGAAGTTTTCCCTTTGGTTGTATCCGGGAGTGTTTGGTAGATAGTTTGTGTTCCCGTCAACACTTCGGGTACAACTACTGACTTAAAAGCTGACCGATGTTCCTGATTTTGCCCTGAAGTTTGTGTGACTGAAGTCAGATGGTTTTTGTCTTCAATCACTGAACAAGCTTCATTACTGATGTTATTAGCCACACTGGTTACTGGGGATAACAACTGCTCCCTTTCCCTTCCCCATGCTTTTGGTTGGAATTCTTCAGCTAAGGGGTTGAGAAAGGTGGGTGTAGAATTTCCTAAACAGCTGCTATGATCCTGCAACTCAGTGGATTGTGCTTTTAAATCTAAGTTTTTGCCAAAGTACTGATTTGTTTGCTCTCTAACCTCTTTCTGTGATATTGTGTCTATAGCAAGTGAATGGGATAGACTTTTGGCATTTACCTCCCCTGAGGTTACTGAATGCATTCTTTTCTGGATACATTGTAAATCCTCACCATAATGTTCTTTATCCAAGTTGCCCCTTTGTTTTAGACTTGGAATAAAGAGAGGAGTTTGAGGTTTTGATGACTTTGAACAAGATTGCAAAGCTTTTTGATGCAAGCTTTTGCAAATGCCTGTATGATCCTTATGCTTCTCATCCAGTGTTTTTGTGATGGAATGAGAAAGCTGATCCCTTATATGGTTATCCTCACTATTGCCATATATTTCTCTGCGCATCTGCATTATTTCTTCCCAGTGTTGATTATCTACCACAGACATATCTTGATATTCTGTGTAGCTTGCTTTAGACACCTGTTTGGTTTTGCCCAATTTTTCGATATTATTTTTCTCACTCAGGCTACACACTCTAACACCCAAATTCAGGGGAAGGGGAGGGATGGAGATGGGAGATCAGGGAGAGGTCCAGAGAAATGAGATAAGTCCAAATTTTCCCAAAGCAAAATAAGCACAGGCCAAGGCCGAAGCAAAGCCAAGCCAAAAGACCAAAGCGAAAGCCTCCAGCCACAGCGGAAGCCAGAAGGCAAAAGCCCCGTCAGTTGGAACTTCACCTCTATTTATAGCTTTAAGTTCTAACTCACTTTCTGAAGATTCTGAGATGTTTAACTGACTTTTTGTGACCGTTAGAAATTACAGAAGCAAAAAGTTTCTGTTAGCCACCTTGCATTACACCTATTATTTCAAGGAATTTCTTTTATTTTTGAATTAGTTGTTCTTTTGATGTTTGGTAGAATTTACATCTGAATCTATCCGGTGCTGATGCTTTTTAGTTAGGAAGGTCATCTTCTTTTTCTAAAATGGGTTACTTAGATATTCAATTTCCTCCTCTGACAGTCTGGGCAGTTTATATCTTTGTAAGTATTCTTCCATTTTACTCATATTTGTAAATTTCTTAGCATGTAATTGAGCTAAATAACTTCCCATCATTACTTTAATTTTATCTTCATTGGAGGCATATGTTATATATATAGCGGATATTGTAACAAGTGGATTTGGGAAATGTATAAAACTACATTTCCCGTGATCCAACATGGTCCAACTGGTTTCCGTTTCCGACGTCTTGACGCAGGGGAGCGCTTAAATCTCGTGGGTTAGGAGGGAGTGGGCTCTCTCTTTTTGGCGAGTAGGCGCTTGGCTGAGGCAGTATGGAGGCGGCAGTTTTGAATGCTTACAAGCGCGTGGTCTAATGATTTTATCTATCAACATGGCTTTAATTAAAATACTAATTTATATATTTATGGCAGCCTTTATCATTTTTCATATTTACAATTTGGCAACCACGAAGGGAAAAATTCGAACTCTAAATCTTCCAGATAGCCTAACGATAGCCATGCCTGCTTTTTGGCCATCTGGCTCAGCTCTTTTGAGCACTTTTTTAAAAAAGGAAAGTGACTTTCCTTGCCATGCTTTTGCTAAAAGCAAGAGCACGTTTTTGCCTCCAGTGGGACTCAGCCGGCCAGTCCAGCCCAAGCCACCTTGGGAGGGAGGTCAGGCCAGCCGATTCAGGCTTTTGGCTTTAAACTAAAATGCCGGAGCCCAGCCAATGCGCTGACGCTGCTGATGCTGCTGCTGCTGCTGCTGCTGCTGATCCTGACTGCTTCCAGCCTTCAACCCCGAGCTCCAGAACCTGAGATTTCCGGGAAGGAACCCAGACCTGCCGCCTTTGCTGAGATCGAGACCTCCAGAGACTGCTTCAGCTCTGACGCAAACCATTTGGGTATATTCCCCTTTCTCCCTATTTCTAGCCTTCCACGTGTTTCTCTAAAGACCTAATTAGGCAACAACCCACACAGACTCTACACGTGGGTAGTTTTCCTGAGCTTTTCTCCACTAACCCCGAGCCATGTGGACGACACCACGTGGACCTATTGGCGGAACGGCCTATTCAGACTTTCTTGTGATTAAAAAACTGAACTCAGGGGAAGAACTTTGAACTTTTAGAAAAAAAAAAAAAAACCCCTTAAACTCAGCAGAACTCAATCAAAAGAACCTTAAATTGAAATCAGGGGTGAACTTTTAAAACCTCGGAACTGAATGAGCTTTAATTCTGTTTTAAAAAGGCTGTATCTTACTGTATATTGTTAATTAGTTTTGTAAATTAATCTTGCTTATATCGTTGATTTTCCTGTTGCACTGAATCATTTTACACTAATGAAGTTTCTGCTTATGATGTTATTATATTTCCTAATTTACTTAAAGCTTACTGTATGAGAAACAATGTGGTTATATGTATCACCTATGAACATCTTATAGAGCACATGTCTTTAAAATTTATTCTGTCTTGGTAATTGCAAAGAACCTTGAAGGTTTCCATGCTTTAAATATTACCTTGTAATTTTACAAGAGATCTTTTTTAACTTTTACTTTAAATCCTTAAGAATTGTTGTCTTAAAGGATAAAGCTTTTATATATTTTATTATAAGAGATATTATTGCCTTAAATGGGTAGAAGCATTCCTATCCAGGATTTTTTAAAACAGGAAGCCAAGGAGCTCCTGTATATTCTTATCTGAGGATGATTATACCAGAAGGTTTCTTTGTTTAAATATCACATTTTGCTATGGAAGCAATAACAGCATTTGCCAAGGGTTAAAGTTGTAACAAGTATATGATTTGGAACATCACTGTTTATTGTTTTAAAATGTGCTACTGGAAATAATGGTACTCTATTTGAATGTGCATTGTGAATCTGCTATTTTGTAAAACCCACTTTCTCCAACAGAAAGTCTCATTTTTGGGTAACATAACCCTTCTAGTTCTAAGCTATATATATATATTTTTGATTTTTAAAACATTTTTTAATGAGAGCAATTGATTTTTCCTTTTTCTCATCTTGTACTGGAAGTACATATATAATCATTATTTATCCTTTTTCTGGTTCTACAGCAAATACCTGAGCCTATAGGACTGTGATTAAATGCCTCTCTGATTCCAGAAGGGAATATGAAAGCCATTAATAGTGCTAAAGAAAGCACATGGTCAGAGACTTGACTGACTAAGATCTGCAAAATAGCAGTTCTATGCCAATACATTAGGGCTTGAAATTGGGTTTGAGTCCTGGAGTCCCAGTCTTTTCTAAAACTTTAGAGGACGTGGGTCCCCTCGACTTAGATTCCTAGAAAGCACCTAAGATTGGTTATTATTTGGCTCACTTCCCTAAAAAGCTGATGATAAGTCAGATCAGAGAGAGACATTTTCCTTAAGTCCTGGCCCTGGATGGGTAATTGCACACTGCGGAATTCACTTTAATCAGACCTTCATTCAAAGGTCTAAGTTTATTTTCCCTAGATTTTGCACATTTTACATTCACAAGTTAATTTTTTCTTTTTTCTTGAAATTTATTCTTTTTATTTTGCCAATTGAATTCATATAAACCCCCAAGACTCAGCCACTCATCCTTAGCTGACCTGAGGTACTTTTTTTTTAGAAAAAAGGTGTGTTTAAGAATTACCTCACGGGGATATCTGTTAAGTTTTTTAAAATTCGATAATGTAAAAATATATGTATATTTATTTAACTCTTTTAGGAGTAATTTCACGGGGAATTATATAAAATCTTAGAAGAAAATGTATGTTTTGTAATCTATAATGTAAAGTTTAAATTCTTTTGAGAATAATTTCAGGATAAGGATCTTGCCATCTCCCCAGAATCCAGACGACGAACTTGTTTTGGTGAAGACACCATGAAGATGTCTGAAAAGCCTTCACTGTACCATGAAGACCAAACTTTGAACTTTGGGGTGCAGTTGATTGAACTATGGGGAGTTGAAATTGAGTTGTATGTATTGTTTTAAATTGTACACTGTTGTGCCAGTGGGGGACAGCCCCCCAAATTGGTTTTTTGTCAATGCGTCTAATTTTAACCATTTGTTCATCTATTTCTTTTATCCCCAAAATTCCTGAAAAATTTAGAAGTTGTCTATTTTTACAGGTCCAGCGAAGAAAAAAGGACTAACCTTTTTTTTTGCCGGACCTCACGGGGAATTGTAACAAGTGGATTTGGGAAATGTATAAAACTACATTTCCCGTGATCCAACATGGTCCAACTGGTTTCCGTTTCCGACGTCTTGACGCAGGGGAGCGCTTAAATCTCGTGGGTTAGGAGGGAGTGGGCTCTCTCTTTTTGGCGAGTAGGCGCTTGGCTGAGGCAGTATGGAGGCGGCAGTTTTGAATGCTTACAAGCGCGTGGTCTAATGATTTTATCTATCAACATGGCTTTAATTAAAATACTAATTTATATATTTATGGCAGCCTTTATCATTTTTCATATTTACAATATATGTCATCGTTAATGCTAGTGCTTGGTTTTCATCCTTCTTTTTTAAAACCATTAACCAATTGTTTATCTATTTTGTTGATTTTTCGTAAAACCACCTCCAAGATTTATTTATTAATTCAATGGCTTTTCTTGCATTCAGTTTGACGTTTAGTTGGAGATTTAAAATGTGTTCTTTTTCTGTTTTTTTTTTAAGTTGCATTTCCAATTCATTGACCTTTTCTTTCTTTATTCTATTAATATAAGCATTTAGAGATAGAAATTTTCTTCCAATTGCTGCTTTTACTGCGTCTCATAGATTTTGGTGTGTTGTCTCATTAGCATTCTCTTTAATGAAATTATCTATTGCCTCCATGGCAGTGACCTTTTAGAGACCATGTGCTGTGCCCTGCCCACCCCCCCAAGAGTGAGGTCCTCCCCTCCCTGAGACTAAGTGCTTCCCCATTTCCTTACCCCAGATAGGGGAGGAAGGAAATGCTCCCATTGGGCTGCTGAACAGAGGGATGGGTGATGAGAGGTGTATGTGGAGAGGGGAAAGGGAGTGGCCTGAGTGCCCTGCTCAGGGGAGGGAGGAAGCACTCCCAGTGGGCTACTGGGCAGAGGGGTGGGTGAAGTGAGGAATGTCCTCAGGCTCAGTGGAGAGGGGGAAGGGAGCAGCTTGGCCCAAGTCCCTCTGCCTTTCTAGTAAACTCTGGCAGATAGTGGTGCATGTGCCCACAGAGAGGGATCTGCATGCCATCTGTGGTTCACTACCATAGCTCTATGACATGTTCTTTAATCCATCTGTTCTTTAAAATTAAGTTATTTAGTCTCCAATTAATTTTTACTTTATATTTACATGGTCCTTTATTAAGTACAATTTTTATTGCATTGTGCTTCTGAAAAGAATGCATTAAATATGTCTTATTTTCTACATTTAACTCTAAAGTTTTTGTGCCCTAATATATGGTCAATTTTTGTAAATGTGCCATATATTGCAGAGAAAGTGTACTCCTTTCTTTTCTCTCTTCAGTTATCTATCACATTTAAGTTAGCTAAGATTCTACTCATCTCCTTGACTTCTTTTTTGTTCATTTTTCTTTATTAGATTCATCTAGTTCTGAGAGGGGAAAATTGAAGTCTCCCACTATTACTGTTTTGTTATCTATTTCCATCTATAACACTTTTAGTTTTTCCTTGAAAAATCTGGATGTTATTCCATTTGGTGCCCACAGGTTAAATATTGAGAATGCTTCATTATCTGTGGTGCTTTTTAACATAATGTAGTACCCTGTTTATTTTTTATCATAGCTAGTTTACTTTGTCAGAGGTCATACTTGCTACCCCTGCTTTTTCTGTATCAGCTGAGGCATAGTATATTCTGCTCCAGCCCTTTCTTTTTGCTCCCTGTGTGTCTTTCATTTTTTAGTGTGTTTCTTGTAAACACTATGTTTGGTTTGGGATTTTGATCCATTGTACTCTGTTTCCATTTTTATGGGTGAATTCGTCCCATTTACATTCAAAGTGATAATGACTACTGCTCTCCGTTCTATTTTTGCTCACTATTTGTCCTTTTCCCTCCTCAGACATCTAGTTTCTTCTGTCCACTACTTAACCCCTCCCTTATTCTCTCTCCTTGCCCTTGTAGTTCTAAATTGACCCACTCTTTTAAGGTGGCCTCCTTTCCTCTTAGCTCCTGGTCGTTATTCTAGCCCCTCCCCCTTCCCCAAGAATCTCCTTTATGCCCTCCTATTTCTTGCTCTGCTCTCCCTTCTCTTAGTCCTTTAGACCCTTGAGGGAATTCTCGGTCTCTGTGTACATTAAGAGGATGTTGTTCCCCCTTTAGGCTAGCTGAGACAAGGCTGAGGCTCTGGTCCTTCCCCTCCTCCTTCCGTTCCACTCACCTTGCCTCAAGCCTCCATGAGAGAGTTCCAGAGTGTTTGCCCCTGGCAGCTCAGCAGCTCCCGCATTTGGGCCTTTCCGGTGCCCCTTTGGAGGGCTCCTCTTGTTAGGGTTCAAAATGGGTGGCCTCCAGAGGAACACACGAGACAATGCAATCAAAGCAGGAGAAAGCTTTATTGCCAGCGCGCACGTTGGGGGAAACTCAGCAAAGAGAGTCCCGAGGGGTGCATTCAGGAGAGGGAATATGTATGTCTCTGGGACAGAGGTGCCTTTGTCTTAGGGTGAGCTAATAGCTAGACAGAGGGAGTAGGGATGCTTCCAGGTGCCACAGGATACAATTCTTAATCTTCAAGGCTCTTTCGCCTAGGAGTTATGGCCCTGGGGCTTCCAGCCAGGAGTTGTCCCCGGGACTGTGAGTCAGAGAGGTAACTGCCCTGCTCCAGCCGGGCATGACGTTATCCAAAAACCCTGCTTAATTGCCAAGTTTAGCTTTTTGGCTATAATATTCTTATAAGCTATAACATTTCTATAAGCTTTTTTTGGGCTATAACACTCTCCCAGGAAGAGTGGAACCTCCTTTGGTTTGGTAAGGGGCCATCTTGGCTCCTGCATCCTTCTGCTTGGCGCTGCGGCATGTTCCATGGAGCTGCAGCCCAGCTTCCTGCACCCAGGCAGCTAGCTAAGGGGGAGTCGGTCACGGAGGAAGGGCTCCCTCGGTGGCTGCTCGGTGCCTGTCCTTCCCAACGAGCTGATGTCACTGTCCCCATCGCTGGCTTTGCCCTGCTTGGCTTTACCCATGATTCTCTCTGTTTGCCCCCTTCCCCCCAATAACTTGGGGCCAATCCTGCCCTTTCTGCACCCAGAAGGCAGGGATTGTGGAAACTAACATTGTTGGAGGCAGGCCAGGTGTGCTTGGGGAACTGTGGGGACCCCTGCCCAGGACCCAGGTTATGGGTGCGAGTTTTCCCATTCCCAAAGGTGGCCCCACACCCACCAATGTGGTATTTTGGCTGTTCTTTTGCACGGCTAGAAAGGAAGGGGAGGCGGGAAGAGAGTGGACTGGCACCGCGGTGAGTGGGTTCTCCGCACACCCCGAGGCCCACAGAGCTTCTTCATCCCCCCTCCCCCGTAGGCCACAGCAGTGGTGGGGGAAGTTCCGGTCTGCCAGACCAGTCCTTGGCCTCTCTCTGGGGCAGATCCAAGATCACGTGTGGTTCCCGAGGTATGACCTGAGACCAGAGGGCCCTGCGCGCCACCCCCCCTCCCCAGGCATCAGCCCCCTTTGCAAACGCGGCCCCGCCCCGCCCCCCACGCGCCAGAGCCCCGTAGAAATCCCGGCCGGAGAGACCTTGGCCGGGTCACCGCTCGAAGCCGGAACTCCGCGGCCACTGCGGGGCTTGGGCCCGAGGGCTGGAGCAGATTGGCCGGCGGCTGCCCGGAGCAGCGCCCTCCCCCTCCGCCCTCCTCGGTTAGCCGCATTTTCCCTCTGGGCGCCCATCCCAGGCCCCGTCACC
>NC_058133.1:522504379-522548331 GCF_016433145.1 Gracilinanus agilis
CCTTGGCCTCTCTCTGGGGCAGATCCAAGATCACGTGTGGTTCCCGAGGTATGACCTGAGACCAGAGGGCCCTGCGCGCCACCCCCCCTCCCCAGGCATCAGCCCCCTTTGCAAACGCGGCCCCGCCCCGCCCCCCACGCGCCAGAGCCCCGTAGAAATCCCGGCCGGAGAGACCTTGGCCGGGTCACCGCTCGAAGCCGGAACTCCGCGGCCACTGCGGGGCTTGGGCCCGAGGGCTGGAGCAGATTGGCCGGCGGCTGCCCGGAGCAGCGCCCTCCCCCTCCGCCCTCCTCGGTTAGCCGCATTTTCCCTCTGGGCGCCCATCCCAGGCCCCGTCACCCCCAGGGGCTCTCTGCGTAGACGCAGAGACTGAGAGCAGGACCTGGGCCGGCCCGCAGCGGGGTTCTTAGGCCGGAGCGGCCCTCCGGGCGCCTCGAGAACTCGCGGGATGGAAGAAAACGACCCCCAGCCAGGCAGCCGCCCCGGGAAGGGCGAAGGTTCGGCCCTCCTGGGCGGGGTCTGTGCCCCTCCCCCCGCACTTTTCTCCTTCCCCGCAGACGGCCTCTCCGGGCCTCCCCTCCCCCCCCAGGAGGGCCCCCGCGTGTCCCTCTCTGGGGTCCGGCCTCCCTCGGAAAGGAAACGGGCCCGAAAGGGCGGAGGCTGGCCGCGGGGAGCGCCGGAGACGCGTCTCGGCGTGGAGCTTCTCCCCGAAGGGCGGGAGGGGCGGGGCTCTGGGGCTGGGGCGTGTCTGCAGAGATTAGGGGCGGGAGGCGCGCCGCGGCCCGGGCTCTCGGGGCTCTGGGCTGAGGCGGGGAGGGGGCCGCCTGGCCGAGTATTGGGCAGAGAGCCGGGGAGCCCCCGCTGGGCTTGGGCGGGCACCCAAGGGCTCTCCTCGGGTTCTGGCTCCCGCCTTGAGGGCCGGCCCCGCCCCTTAACTCGGGCGGACTGTCCCGAGGCCCAGCCGGCCTCGCGGCTACACCTTCGGGCCACACCTTGGTAGCCGCCGCCCCTGAACTGGGGGGGGAACCCCGCTAGCTGCTCCCCTCGTGCCGCCGCGCCCCGGCTTGGAGGGCGCCCCCCCCCGGGGCGACTCCTCTCTGGCTAAGGAAGGGCTCTTCCTTTGGGGGTTCGCCGTTTGCTCCCCGTAACTAGAGGAGGGGGGGAGGGGCGGCCTCACTTTCTAGCCTTTGGGCCAGCCCGAGGCTGGAGCCCTGCCGAGGCCTCCGTGAGAGTCTCTCTTGCTTCTGAGGAAGGAGAAGAATTCTGAGGCTCTGGAGGTGCCCCGCCCCCCCCCCAGCCCCATGCGGCCACCTGCTACAAAAGGGGGCGCAGCTGGGGAGAGCGGCCTGGAACCGCCCCAGCTTGGGTTCGAGTCCTGCTTCTGCCGCACCCAGGGCAAGTCCTCACTGGGAGTCCCTCCCCCATTCTCCTGGGGGGTCCTGAAGGGTGGAATTCCAGTTCCCTGGACAGCCAGTGGGAGGAGCTCCAGCCCTGGGGGCGGGAAGACTCCTCGGCCTCCGTTCCCGTCGGCCTCAGACCCTGCCCAGCTCGGACTGGCTCTCCCAGGCACCCTTGCATTGGCTCCGGGGCATCGGAGGTGAAATCGTTGCAGCCAAAGAAGCTTATAGAAGTATTATAGCGTGTAAGAATATCACGGCCAGAAAGCTAAACTTGGCAATTAAGCAGGGTTGGAGTCACTTAGCTCTCTGACTCCCGGCTGACAGCCCGGGGACCCACCTCCCCCCGGAGCGGCGCCTGGAAGCATCCCGACTCCCTCGGTCCCAAAGGCACCTCTATCCCAGAGACATACATATTCCCTCTCCTGAACGCCCCCTCGGGACTCTCTTTGCTGAGTTCCCCCAGCGCGTGCTGGCAATAAAGCTTTCTCCTGCTCTGATTGCATTGTCTCGTGTGTTCCTCTGGAGGCCACCCATTTTGAACCCTAACAAAATGACTTGCCCAGGATCACACAGCTCGGAAGTGTCTGAGGTCAAATTAGAACCCAGGACTCATGCCTCCTGGCCTGGCTCTCAATTCATTGAGACCCCCAGCGGCCCCCCCGCCCTGCCCCCCCCCCAAGATCATGTCTATTAGGGGAGTCGGCCAGGCCCCAGGCTAATCAATGGGCATGTGAACAAGGGCAAACGGTAAGCCCTTCTGGGAGCTCCTGGTCTAATGGGGGAGGAAAGCACATGCCCGGGCTCTGTACCTCGACTATCCAGCCCGGATACACGCAGGGGTGGGGGTGGGGGGCGCTGAGATGGAGGAAGGCCTGCCGGGAGAGGAGCTTTTGCCATGTAGGCCTCCGGCCAGGCCGCTGGAGCTGGGCAGATGGGGGGGGGCGTGGCCTGAACACGGAACCCCTGAACTGGGGCAAACTGCAAACAGGGACGTTCCTTGGCTCGACCTTTAGGTAGAGATGGCCAAAGAGAAGCCGCTCCAGGCCACACCCTGACAGCACTGGGCTGTGGCTGTTCCCCAAACCAAGAGGGGCTCCAGGCAGACCTCAGCCCACAGAGGACCGGAGTGCTCAGCGCGCCAGAGTCCCCTCCTCGCAGGAGTAACCGAGGCATTCCGGGAGCAGCCCCTCCCCCAGGGTGGTGGCACTCACGCCCTAATCCTATCTAATAAATCTCTTTACTTTTTTTTTTTTAAACCCTTGTACTTTGGTGTATTGTCTCATAGGTGGATGATTGGTAAGGGTGGGCCATGGGGGTCAAGTGACTTGCCCAGGGTCACACTGCTGGGAAGTGGCTGAGGCCGGGTTTGAAGCAAGGACCTCCCGTCTCTAGGCCTGACTCTCACTCCACTGAGCTACCCAGCTGCCCCCTAAATCTCTTTACTTTTGAGCCAGGTTTCCGACCCTTCCCGACCCCCGCATGCACCACTGCACCCCACAACACCCGGTTGTCACCCCATAACAGGTGGACGGGAGAGGTCTCAGCCCGGAGCTCTGGGGGACCCAGAAGTAGGGGTAGAGGCTCATGGATGAGGCAGCAAAGGGGCGGGAGAGCCGGGAAAAGGCCAGCCGGTGCCTACGGCAAAGGCTTCAAAGGGGACCGGAAGGACTGGACTGAGGTCAGGAGGCCCCCCACAGAAGGCGGAAGGAGGAGCCCGAGGGGGCGGAGGGAGGCCGGGGCTGCTCCAGGAATGTCGCCCCCAAAAGAGGAGAGATGTAGAAAGAAGGGCGAGATGGAAGGCCCCGGAGGGATTGTTGAGGTGAACGAGATAGAGGTGGCAGGGAACGGGGAAGGGGGCCGCCTAGAGGGCGATGTGCCGAGTACCGAGGGCCTGGGCTGAGTACGGAAGGCCCCTTAGCTCTGGGGTGAAACCTGGTAGAAAGAGGAAGATGTGGCGAAGGGCCTGAGGAGAGAACACCAGAGCTACGGAGGACAGAGATTCCGGGCAGATGGAAGCTGCGGAGGAGAGAAAGCTACAAAGCAGCAAGTTACACGCTGAAATCTGCAAAGCTACAAAGTAGCAAGTTACACGCTGAAATCTGCAAAGCTACAAAGTAGCAAGTTACACGCTGAAATCTGCAAAGCTACAAAGTAGCAAGTTACACGCGGAAATCTGCACAGCTACAAAGTAGCCCTCCAGGCTACAAAGGGGATGTTTCACAGAGGGCGGAGGCGGTGTCAGTCTAGGTCAGGGAACCTGCCAGAACCTAGAGGCTCGTCGCCTGGCCTTAGCGGGCCGGATGAGGAGGGAGGGAGGGCAGGCCCCTCAGGAGCAGACCGCGACGGTGGGCTTGAGCAGAACTGATGCCACGGAGGATGCGCACCTGTTGGGGGTGGGGGCGGGGGGCAGGGAGGATTCGCAGTGGACCCGGAGCTGGGCGGGAAGACCCTAACGGGCCCCTCATAGTTTAGCTTAAAGCCAAGTGCCTAAAGCTCCCCGGCCCCGCCGGGCCCTTCTCTAACCCTATTGCTAAGCCCAAAGGTTCAGTTCCTGGCTCGGCCTCGGCTCCCCTGGTGGTGGCCGGAGAGTAGACCCTGGCCTGAGGGGCCTCAGTTTCCCCTACGGCAAAAAGAGGAAAGGGCGGGCCGGAGTACCGCAGTCTAAGGGGCTTTGGGGGTGGGGCCTTCCCCTGAGGGCGTGGCGAGGCGAGGCTCCTCCCCTCCCGCCTGGAGCTTGCGGCCAGAGCAGCCCCCGCCTGGACTGCGAGCAGCAGCAGCAGCAGCAGCAGCAGGAGTGGAGCGGAGCATGGCGAGCCACACGACCGCGGCCCTGGGGGGCCTGGAGCAGCTGCGAATGTGCGGGGCAGGGGCAGGCCGCGCCCTGGCCGTGCTCACGAGCGGCGGGGACGCCCAAGGTCAGTGGGAGCAGCGGAGGGGCGGAACGGGGGAGAGGCCGTCAGGGGCTCGGAGCAGGGCGCGCCGGGCGCAACCCTCCCGGGAAGGAGGCACGGGGTGGGATGCGGAAGTGGGGACTGAGTGGGGAGCCGTCGGGGGCTCCTCTGTGCGGGCGCCCCAAGTCGGGGAGGATGAAGTGGAGGGCTTCCCCCTGAGGGAGGGGGGTTTGCCCCCCCCCCCCGCCCCCCGCGAGCCTGATCCACCCCTGGGGGGAAGGGGGAGGGGAGGAGCGGGGCCGGGCCGAGGTCCTCTTTCTGCCCGACTGCGCATGCGCTGGGCCTCCAGTGGGCGGGAGGGGGAGGGGCAGCCTGCGGACGTGTGTGTCTTCACGACCCAGTCTGGCCCGTGCTGGTTCTGGCTGGAGCCACATGACCGCGTTCCTGGATGTAGATTCCTGGGGGGGTGGGGGGGGTCTGATCCGGAACTGGGCAGCTGGCTTCGGCCACCCCCTCCCCCACTTTGCAGACTGGAAGACTGAGGCGCTCTTGGTTGTAGGAATTAGCCCGGCGCTGCAGACTTGTGTGGCCTCAGTTTACTCCTCTGTGCCCTAGAGAAAAGCAGGGGGAACCCCCAAGGGCTGTCCCGGGTCTGAACCCGAACCCTGAGGGCTCCGTTGCCCAGACCGGAGGCCCCGCCAGGCTGGTGGGTTCTCTGGAACACCAGAAGCGGCCCAGCTGCCGCCCCGAGGACTTGGGGGGTCCCATGTGGCCACGTGACTTGCCCTGACTCTAGGCTGTGTGTCTGTGCTCTGTGGCTCCACCAGAGCCTCAGGTGGCCCCTCTGTAGAATGGGCAGCTCTGATCCTGCCCCATCTTGGCCCTGCCTACGGAGGGTGCTGGGCCTCCCTTTTCGGTGTAGGGGCCCCTGGTATGTGGCTGTGACCAGTGTGAGCCCTGCAGGTTCCTTCAGGTGAGCAGGGCCAAGGGCTGAGGAGGAGGAGGCTGTGCCCAAGCTGTGCCCTGAGGGTTGGAGCCACCCAGAGACCCTCCTTCCCTGCTCAGTGGTCTGTGCCTGTGGGGGAGGGGAGAAGGGGCCACCAGTGGCCCCCCCCCCCCAGGTCCTGGGGTTGGCAGAGGCCTGAGACTGAGAACAGGAGAGGGGAGGGGGCGCTCCTGGGAGGACTGGGCCGCCCACCCGCAGATCTCCTCGTAGGCATGAACGCGGCGGTCCGGGCGGTGACCCGCATGGGCATCTACGTAGGGGCCAAAGTCTTCCTCATCTACGAGGTGGGTGTCAGCCTGGTGCCTGGCATTTTATGGGGAAGCAGGCAAAGGCATGGAGGTGGGAAGGGAGGGGCCCCTCCCCCCCTTCCTGAGGGTTTCTTGTGTTTGTGGGTTTGCCCGCTGGGGGGGAGGGGCTGGCCGAGTGACCCCCCCTCCCCCGCAGGGCTATGAGGGCCTGGTGGAAGGAGGCGACAACATCAAGCAGGCCACGTGGCTGAGTGTCTCCAACATCATCCAGCTGGTAAGGCTGGGCCAGGCGGGGGGCCGGGCACGGGCTGGCCGGGGCGGCAGGGCTCCCCTGACCGGCCCGCCGCCCCCAGGGAGGCACCATCATCGGCAGCGCCCGCTGCAAGGCCTTCACCACCAGGGAGGGCCGCCTGGCCGCCGCCTACAACCTGGTCCAGCACGGCATCACCAACCTGTGCGTCATCGGCGGCGACGGGAGCCTGACGGGCGCCAACATCTTCCGCTCCGAGTGGGGGGGCCTCCTGCAGCAGCTGGTGACGGAAGGTGAGTGGGCCGAGCTGCCGGGCGGGGGGAGGGGGGGCCCCGCCGTGGCCCGGCTCTCACGGCTCCCCGTCCCCTCTCTCCATGGCCGGGCCCAGGGAAGATCCCGGAATCCGTGGCCCAGACGTACTCGCACCTCAACATCGTGGGGCTGGTGGGCTCCATCGACAACGACTTCTGCGGGACGGACATGACGATCGGCACCGACTCGGCCCTGCACCGCATCATGGAGGTCATCGACGCCATCACCACCACGGCCCAGAGGTGGGCGCCGCGCCCGGGTGGGGGTGGGGGGGGGCACTGCCTGGCGGCCTTTCGGGGGGCCTCCTGACCTCCCTCCCTTCCTCTTGCTTCGTCGCAGCCACCAGAGGACGTTCGTGCTGGAGGTGATGGGCCGCCACTGCGGGTAAGGGGGGGGCCGTGGGTGCACCAGGGCGGGCGGGGGGGGGGCGGCGTTCGGGCCCCTCCTCATCCCCACCCCCGCTCCTCGCCAGGTATCTGGCCTTGGTGTCCGCCTTGGCGTCGGGCGCCGACTGGCTCTTCATCCCCGAATCCCCCCCTGAGGACGGCTGGGAAAACTTCATGTGTGAGAGACTCGGGGAGGTGAGTGGCAGCCACGGGGCTCGCCCACGCCAGCTGTATACCCGCTGGAGAGGCGGTGCCTAACGGGTGGGGTATTGGGCAGGCCGAGCCCACAAACGGCTGCCCTCCACGTGCCCCCCCGGGAGGAGGCTTTGGGGACGGAGGAGACGAGGACTTGGCCAAGAGACTTGCCCACAGTCACCTTGTCGACAAGCTGCAGCCCGGAGATTCAGGCCTGGCTCTGGGGGACCCTGGGCGAGAGCCTTCTCTGAGCCTCAGTTTCTCCATCTGGGAAAGAGAACTTAGGCCGGGGCTTTTGGGGGTTCAGTGGGGGCTCCTGGAGGGCCTGTGGCTCTGCCCCTCCCAGCACAGAGGCTCGAGCTCTGTAGCAGGGCATTAGCAAGGGTCTGGTTGTGTGCCCGCCCCCCGCCCCCCGAGCTGTCAGGCAGGCCCAGGAGGCAGGAGCCGGCCCGCCTCAGCCGGCGTTTGCCCGACCTCCCATTTACGAGAGGGCGGAAGCTCCTAACGAGCCAGAGGGCAGACCAGACCACAGAGCTGAGGGGGGTCACCGTTGCCTTCCAGACGCGAAGCCGAGGCTCCAGGCTCAACATCATCATCATTGCAGAAGGCGCCATCGACCGCCACGGGAAGCCCATCACGTCGGCTTACGTGAAGGACGTGAGTACCTGGTCCCCTCCCCCCCCCCCACTGTGTTGGTTGCATTTGCCCCACCCTGGCTGGGGGCCCTGCTTTGTGCCCAGGCCTGTGCTGGCGGCGGCCGGGCTTTCTCCACGGGCTCCCCCAAACCCAGGCGGGCCTGCCTAGTGATGGCCGGGGGGGGGTGGCCGACTCCAAGTCTTCTCTTCCCCCCCTTAGCTGGTGGTCCAGCGCCTGGGCTTTGACACTCGCGTGACTGTTCTGGGCCACGTGCAGCGGGGAGGGACGCCTTCTGCCTTTGACCGGGTCTTGGTAAGTTTTCTTTGTGTGTGCACGCATGTGCGTGTGCGTGCAGGTTCCATTAGGCGCGTCGCTCCCACTGGCCACGTGTGTGGCCACATTGCAGTGTGCTCAGTATTGCGTGTAGACATCACAGCAGAAGAGGCGAAGGCTGCCCCTTCCCCGCTGCCTGGGGTTCCCAGAATTCCTCCTCCCCCCTCTAGTCCCCAGAGAGTCCCTCGCCAGGCCTTGGGTGGGGGGGCGCCTCACACGGACCTCTCGGGACCTGCTCAGGGCCTGCTCAGGGCCGCCCAGGTTTTCAGGCTTGGTCTCTGCTGGGCGTCCGGGGCCCAGAGGCCTCTCTTCAGCCGGCCTCTTCTCTGGAGCCGCATGGTGAAGGGGCGGGTGGCCCCCCTCCAGGAGGGATCCCGGGCCGCCTTGCCCAGGGAGGAGGGAGCGAGCTGTGGGGCTCGAGGAAGGAGCCGGAGCGGCCTAGCTGAGGGCGGTAAGCACGGTGCTACAGAGGGTTCCGGGGACAGCGAGGACGACGGCGGGACAGCCCAGAGGCTGAGAGGCCTGTCCCCTGCCGGCCCACCCCTGGGGGAGCCCAGGGGCTCGTCATAAATATAGGCCTGGCAGTGTCTGTACTCATGTCCCCACCCTTCCCCAATGGCACACGGCTGGGCGCTGCACTGGGGCTCCTCACGGGACCGTTAGAGGCTTTAGGCGTGCCCGGCTCTCCCCCACAAGGGCGCAGCTCGATGGCTTCAAATGTCTTCCTGTTGGAGCTGTGGCTGCCACGAAGCCAGACGTGCCCCCCTCTGGGTCCAGATGGCTCTGTTGGCAGGGAGAGTCCTGAACCCGCACTGGGGACGAATGGCCTTTCCGTGGGGTTCGCTGCTCCCCCAAGGAGCAAAGGGAGGACCTAAGCGTACGGGCTGACCACGGCGTCCTTTCCAGAGCAGCAAGATGGGCATGGAGGCTGTGATGGCCCTGCTCGAGGCCACGCCGGACACGCCCGCCTGCGTGGTGAGCCTTTCTGGGAACCAGAACGTGCGCCTGCCACTGATGGAGTGTGTCCAGGTGGTGAGTGTCCGTCCGTTCCCCGGGCTGTCCCGGATGGAGGAAGGGCCCTTTGACCCAGGAGGCCGGGGGACGGCCTGATCCTCTCCCCAGAAAGAGCTTCTCTGTGGCCACCTGTGGGTCGCCTTCCCCTTTGCCCACTTCCCACGGGCCCCGGGCACTTTGACCCGCTCCTCGCTGCGGCCCACTCCACGCACTCGCTTTCTCTCCCCAGACGAAGGAAGTGCAGAAAGCCATGGACGAGAAGAGGTTTGATGAAGCCATCCAGCTGCGGGGGAGGTGAGAGGCAGAGCCCAGCTGCGGGGCCTCTGGGCAGGGAGGGCTTCACCCACCCATCGGTCACAAGGCCCCGGCCACTGGACAGTGCTGCCCCGGGTGTCTATCCCCAGCTGCTTGGGGGGAAGAGGGCACCCTTAGGAGCTAGCTGGCTGTTCTGCGGATCCATTTCTTGGGGTCCCTCTTTCTCGAGGCTTCCTTTCCTCCAAGACTCGGCACCCCAGGTGGGCTCTAGAGAAGCCAGAAGCAGCCTTTGGCTCAAGATGCAGCCTCTGTCTCAGCCCAGCCCTGGCACTGGCTCCCCAAGGCCGCTTCCCCCATCAGGGCATAAGAAACCCTGGCCTTAGCTCTAGTAACGGTGGCATCCTCAACAAGCCGGGGGGGGGGGGGGGATGAGAACAGGACAATGACTTGCCCAGAGTCTCCCAGTGTATTCTCTGGTTCTCTTTCTGTGTATCTCTGGCTTTCTCTCTCTGCCCATCTCTCCCTGAGCTTCTTGCCTGGTCCCTCCTTTGCAGGAGTTTTGAAACCAACTGGAACATCTACAAGATGCTGGCCCATCAGAAAGTCTCCCAGGAGAAGGTAAGGCTCTCATGGGGCCCTTTGCTGTACAGACAGGGAAACCGAGGCAGGGAAGGGCCTTAGTCAAGGCCCCATGCCAGGACTACCCGTAAGATCCTGTCACAGAAGTTGTGTCTGGATGAGTGTAGCCTGAGCAAGGGGCTGAGGGCCAGAAAGACCCAGCACGAGGTGGGGGCCCACTTTGGGGCCTCTCTCTGGTGGGCCCAGGGGCCCCGTCCTGCTTTCATTTTAAGATTCCTGAGGCGCCTCCCTCACCACCCTCCAGAGACAGATTCATGCCCTAGTCCCAGAGATAGGCTTGGCCACAACTGGGATTTGAACTCGGGCCCAGGGAATCCAAGTTTACCTCTGACTTCTGTGCTGGATGTGTCAGTGAGTTTCAGCAAAGGCTTTCCCGGCTTGTCCTCTTCTTGTGGAGAGCAGAAAGGTGGGAACTAGAGAGGAAGATGCTGAGAGGGGGGTCAGTCTGATTGAACAGCATAGCGGCAGGCCAGGGCCTGTGGAAGTGTGGGAGGTAGACAGGATCACGAGACCATCCTGGTGGACCAGAGTGTGGGGCTGAGACGAGTGCCCTGAAACGTGGGAGGAATGAACATGGCATCTTGGGCTTGACCACAAAACCCAACTTCTCCAGAACAAGAGGAGGAACACCATATTGGCCTGTGCCCTTGGGGGCAGGAATAAGGATGCTCCAGGCCCCCATCCTCCCCGCTAGGTTGCCGCATCACGCTGGGTGCCACCAATAGGGTGGCCTTTGATCAGTGGCAGTGTCCAGAGGAGGGCAGCTAGCCTAGTGATGAGCCATAAGAGGCTTTGGGGTCAGGACAGCCTCTTTGAGTGTCCCAAAGGCTTCCTCATTTGGAGGGTGGCCCCAGACACTGGAGGGAAGTGGCCAACAGGCTTGTTGTGGATTGGGCTGCTTCCAGAGTTGGGGGAGCCTGACTCCTCCTTTGAGGGCTCCAAACCAAGGCGCGTCAGCCAGATTCCTCCTCAGGTGAACCCTAAGGTCCCTTTCAGGGGGTGAGTGACTTCCCTCTGACAGTGTCACAAAGCAGGCCTTCTCCCCTTGGAGCAGCCTTTGGCAGGCCAGTGCCCAGAGCTTGGCCTCAGGCTCTGGTTTCTGCCTCTGTCCAGAGTAACTTCTCCGTGGCCATTCTGAATGTGGGGGCTCCAGCCGCAGGCATGAACGCTGCCGTAAGGTCCGCGGTGCGGACCGGCATATCCCAGGGACACAAGGTCTACATCATTCATGATGGCTTCGAGGGCTTGGCCAAGGGGCAGGTATGTCCACATAGAAGGCAGGGCTGGGCTGTGCCTGTGGCCAACGATGGGCTGGGGAGGGTGCAGGTGGGCCCTCAGAGATAGCCCTCAATTGAGAAGGCCCTGGATCGGCCTCCATCCCCAGAAGCCAAGTCCTTACATTTGGTCACCCCACAGGTGCACGAGGTGAATTGGCATGATGTCGCTGGCTGGCTGGGGCGAGGAGGGTCAATGCTGGGGACCAAGAGGTCAGCACTTGGGGAGCTGGGAGGGGCTTGGGGCTTGGAGGGACTCTTAGGCATCCAGCCCCACCACACCCTAAGCAGAGAATTTCAGACAAATGAATGGTCACCCAACCTGTAAGGGAGACCTCCAGTGACGGGGAGCTCACCACCTCCAGGTGGCTCAATTCTCTGTGTCAGGAGGGTCCTCTTTCATGTTAAGTGGTAATCCTGCCCAGTAGCCGTTCGTGTGCGTGCGTGCGTGCGTGTGTGTGTGTGTGTGTGTGTGTGTGTGTGTGTGTGCAAGCGTGCGTGTAGGGGGGTGTCTGCTGGGCTGGAGCTTTTCAGCCTGGATTGCCTCCTGGTCGGGGCTGGAGGAGAGAGCAGGGTTTGGTGGAGTTGATGCTGGTGATCTTCCTAGCCTCAGGGGAGGGTCTTCATGGGGATGGGGGGGGGGGGCGCTGTCAGTGATGGGCCTGAGAGCACCCAGCGAGTGACCAGTCTTTGCTCCCAGGACTTTGCCCAAAACTTGCCTGGAGAAAATTGTGGAAAATGTGCGAGCTTACAACATCCAGGCCCTGCTGGTCATTGGAGGCTTTGAGGTGAGAGCAGCACCCGCAGGGCCCCCAGGGTTCTGCCCAGCAGCCCCCTCCCCTGCCACCTCAGGCCTGATTCAGATGCATTCAAAAAGGCATAAGGAGGGAATTGGCGCTCAGTGGACAAGAATGCCTGCCAAGCTAGACTCCTTCCTAACTGGGTGACCCTAGACAAGTCACTTAACTCCCATTGCCTGGCCCTTAACACTTTTCTGCCTTGGAACTGATCTGCAAAATTGCTGCTAAGATGGGGGGGTCAAGGGGGCCATCAGCCCCAGGAGATGAACAGGCAGAGCTTTCATGAGAGGGGTGCCCTCGAGGGCAGGGGGAGCATAGGGGCAGTGCCAGGGCTGCTTATGCCTGGCTCCTCCTCTCTCCAGGCCTACGAAGGCGTGCTGCAGCTGGTGGAGGCCCGCAGTCAGTATGAAGAGCTCTGCTTTGTCATGTGTGTCATCCCTGCCACCATCAGTAACAATGTCCCTGGCACCGACTTCAGCCTGGGCTCTGACACAGCCGTCAACGCTGCCATGGAGGTGAGCATGCCCTGCGTTCAGCTGGCCGGGGTCCTCACTGGCCGAGCGGCAGATTCCTCCTCTCTTCTCTGCGTAGCCTCGGCTGTCCTCCAGGGCTTTGGGCTGGGCTGTCTGGCAGGCCCTTCTCTTTGCCTCAGTTTCCCTTCTCGGTAGACTTGGCTGGCAGCCCCTTCTCTGCTTAAACGGACTGATGCCAAGCTGGCCCCTCTCTTCCTGACCTCCTGCTCCTTTGGGTTAGCGAGCCCTCAGGGGCCCAGGGTTCAAATAGGACTCAGACATTCTCATGCCCCCATGGAGGAGCTGACCCCAATGTGCTTAATCACAGTTGGGGAGATTGAGAGGTGGAAAAGGCCCAGGGCAGGGGGTGAAAGTCGCCCTCCACAATGGAAGGTCTTTGATGGGCTCTCTGATATCCCCCCAGAACCAACATTACACTTTACTTGCCCAGAGTCTACAGTGGGGCCCTGGGTCATCCCAGGAGTAAGTAACTCCATAGCCCTGATCTCCACCACCATGTCCTGGCTGGCGTGGAGAGCAAGCATTGATTCACCGTCCCAAAGGACGGGCATGTCTTCTGTTTCCAGTTCTTTGCATCCATGAAAAGAGCTGCTATCAGTCATTTTGTACATTTGGGCTCCACCCCAGAAGTGGTGCCTCTGGGTCAGAGCGGATGCAGGGCTTGGTGGCCCTTTGGGCAGCGTCGTCCATTCTCCAGAATAGTTGGATTCAGCTCCACTGACAATGCATCAGTGTGCCTCTGGGTGTCCCACCTCCCTGCCGTGTTAACCAATCTGAGGGTGTGAGGTAGAGCCTCGGACCAGCCTTTTTCTTACAGAAAGGGAGCCCAGCAGGTGGGGGAGGTGGCTGGCTTGTGCGGGCTCAGTAGCAGATGATTACTACGTTTGGGCTAGTCTTGGCTCTCCAGTGGTGGCCAGCCCTGGGAGAGGGGAACCCCGTGTCCCATCCCCTCCCTGTCACCCCCACAGAGCTGCGACCGCATCAAGCAGTCGGCTTCTGGCACCAAGAGGCGGGTGTTCATCGTGGAGACGATGGGAGGCTACTGTGGGTACCTGTCCACGGTGACGGGCATCGCAGTGGGGGCTGACGCCGCCTACGTGTTCGAAGACCCCTTCACCATCCACGACCTGAAGGTGCGAGGCGGGAGAGCTGCCGCCACCTCTCAGGGTGGGGCGAGTCGCAGGGGCCGACGCCACCCTCCTCAGTCTGGCACGGGGCCCAGGGGGTTACAAAGGAGGTGGCCCAGCAGCACCCAGGAGTTAGGGAATTTGGGGGAAAGGTAGGATTCGAACTAGGGTCCTCTGACTCCGGCCAGGCTCCTGCTGCCCTTGGACTCAAGTCTCCCAGGCCCTTCTGAACTTGCGGCCAGGCTGACCCACCCGCATGCCTCACGAATCCTCAGCGTGGGCCCTCCCTGGAGCCAGACTCGGCCCCTTTTTAGTGGAGGGGAGGAGAGGCCCTTGGATCCCTCGGGCTTGGGCTCTGGCAGGCTTTTCGGCGGGAGCCTCACTCCCTTCTTTGAGCGACAGACTCTGGAATGCTGGGAATGGGAGGGAAGCCTTCTAGATAGAAGTGGGGCTCAGTCCTGGGGGGGGGGGACGAAGGAAGAGGGTGCTGGGACTCCAGAGTCTCCATCCACGGCTTGGGCGGGGCGGGCCAAGGTGCCTGGCCGCCTCCCCCCAGTCCCGGCAGATCCCCCTCCTGTTCCCTTTAGGCCAACGTGGAACATTTGACGGATAAGATGAAGACGGACATCCAGCGGGGGCTGGTGCTGCGGTGAGTGCCATCAGGGGGCAGCCCAAGAAGGGGCGCTGGGGGGAGGGAGAGAGCGAGGCCCAGGCAGGGCTGCCCTTGTTCCTCCAGGAATGAGAAGAGCCACGAGCACTACACCACGGAGTTCCTGTACAACCTGTACTCCTCCGAAGGGAGAGGAATATTCGACTGCCGGACCAACGTCCTGGGACACCTGCAGCAGGTGCGGGCAGGGCCGGGCCGGCCTCAGTTTCCTTCTTTGTCAAGCCTGCGGGCTCAGAGAGGACGGAGCCAGGGGGCAGGGGTTGGCCCAGGAGGGAGGCCAGAGGTCCCCCCGGGCAGCCCCTGACCAGCCCAGCACCGACTCTGCTTGCAGGGAGGAGCCCCGACCCCCTTCGACCGAAACTACGGCACCAAGCTCGGGGTGAAGGCCATGCTCTGGATGTCCGACAAGCTGCGGGAGTCCTATCGGAAGGGTGCGTGCCCGGAGGCGGGGGGGGGGGGGTCCCCTGCTCTCCCCCACCCCGGCCTCGCCCTCATCCCTGCCTTCTTCCCCCCAGGACGCGTCTTTGCCAACTCGGCCGACTCGGCCTGTGTCATTGGGCTGAGGAAGAAGACGGTGGCCTTCAGCCCGGTCACCGAACTCCAGAAGGTCACGGATTTTGAGTGAGTCTGGCCGAGGGTTAGCTTCCCCCCTCCCCCCCCCAGGTGGTGTGGGCCCTTCCTCTCCCTCCGTGCACTGGCCTCCTCCTCCTGGATGCCCACCAGGCTATGCTTAGTGGCCACACAAACGCGTCCTTGTAAGGGAATGAGAGTGGAGGCTTCCTGGGTCGGTCATGAGGCCTCAGGCCCTGCCTGGCCACAGGAGGGGGCGGCTGGGAAGGGGCTGAAGCACAGCCAGCTGTGGGGGGAGGAGGCTGGACGGTGGGCCTCAGGCAGGCTCCTCTCCTGCCCCACAGACACCGCATGCCCCGGGAGCAGTGGTGGCTGGACCTGCGGCTCATGCTCAAGATGCTGGCCAACTACCAGATCAGCCTGACCGAGTACGTGCCGGGGAAGATGGAGCACGTGACGCGGCGCACCCTGAGCATTGAGAAGGGCTTCTGAGCCTCGCCGGCCTCCCCCAGCGCCCCCTCCACGGCTGCGCCGCCCGCTGTCCCGGGCCCCGGGGACACCTTAGCCTCGGCAGGGAATGTGCCAGGCGGGAGCCAGGCGCTCGGTGCTCTTTGGGGGCCCAGACGCAGCCTGCTGACGTCACAGCCAAGTACCTCCTTTTGTAGTTGGGGAAACTGAGGCCTGATGGAGGGGAGAAACCGGAGGGACCACCGAGGCCCCGTAGGCTGAGCCCCTCTTGACAGATGGGGAAACTGAGGCCAGGCTCAGAATCATCTCATCATTGCTCCCCACCCTCACTAGTTAGTCTGCATGAGGAGGAGGTGACCTTCTTGTGGTCGTGCAGCCAGGGCCCAGCCTGTGCCAGCAGGGCAGGGGTGGCAAGCTGGCCGCCCTGGACGGGGCCCCGGAGCTGTGCACATTCTACTGGGGTCACACTGTGTCTGTGTCGTGTGTGTGAGATTAAAAACCCACCGAGTGAGCGAACGCGTGTCATGTGGTGGATTTGGGGGTCACGAGAGGCCGTGAGACAAAAGGTGGGGCCCAGCCACAGCGCCCGCAGACCCACGGCCAGTGGCAGGGGCAGCCCTGCTGCGGCTGGAGCCCCTTCAGCTTGCCACGAGGCCAGACGTCCCACATGTGCCCGGCTGCCTTCCTGCATACCTTCTTCCCTTCATCCCCTTCTCCCCCTTGGGCAGCTCAGCTCTGACTCCGCCCCTTGTCCACATGGAGCAGCAGTGAAGGGGAAGGTTGCTGGCCCAGAGCTGGGTGGAGGAGGAAGCCTCCTGGGGGGGGGGAACTGCAGAATCTCGAACTGACAACAGAAAAGCCCCTGTGATCCTTCTCCAGCCTCTGCTTGAACACCTCTAGTCATGGGGAGCTCACTGCCCAGGTGGGGTTGGCACTTGTTTCCTCTGATCCAACCCAAACAGCCACTCACATCTTCCATCCTGCCCTCTGGCGCACAACAGCACAGACAAACCAACCTTCCTTTCCCCGATCAATCAATAAACCCAAGTGCTACATGGGCCAGGCACCATGCTAAGTGCCAGGGATGCAGAAAGAGGCAGAAGGTGCCCTCAAAAAGCTCATGCAAGCAAATGCATGCGAAGAGAGCTCTAGGCAGGATAAATGGGAAATTGAGGAAGGCTTCCTGGAGGAGGCAGGATTTCAGCTGGGACTTGAAGTCAGCAGATGGGCTGGAGGAAGGAGAATGTTCCAGGCATGGGGGTCATCTGCGGAAAATGCCCAGAGCCAAGAGATGAACACAAGCCAGGAGGGCAGTGGCGCTGGGTTGAAGAGTATGTGTCACAGTGAGCTGGGAGACTCGAGAGGCAGGAGGGGGCCAGGTTATGAAGGGCTTTGAGTGCCAAACTGAGGGTTTTGTTTCTGATCCTGGAGGCTATAGGGAGCCAAAGGGCTTCACTTTGATGGCCAAACAGAAGGTGGATTGGGATGAGGAGAGACAAAGCAGGCAGATGCATCCTCCCCTTCCCCCACCTACTATTCTAATAGTTTAGGTGGGAAGTGATGAGGGCCTGCACCAGGGTCAGGACAGACTTAGAAGAGAGGTGAAATCAACTAGAGATATTGCAAAGGTGAAATGATTACAAACATGAAACAGACAAAAGATATTACAAAGGTGAAATGATTGATTACAAACATGAAACAGAAGAAAGATATTACAAAGGTGAAATGGAGGAGAGATGACCAACAATGTAATGTAATGGACAAGATATTACAAGGGTGGAGTGAGACGGGAGTCTAGGATGTTGCTTAAGGTCCTGATCCTGAGGGGCAGAGGAGATCGAGTCCCCTTTACAATGACAGGGAAGGGGTGGAGAGGTTTAAGTGGGAAAAGTTAATGAGCTCTTCTGGACATGCTGAGTTGCAGATGTTTCCCAGACATCTAGTCCAAGATGGCTAATAGGCAGCTGAGGATGCAAATTGTAGGAGAGATTGGGGCAGGGAAGGTAGGTGGGAGAAGATTACATAGTCACTAAATCCATGGGAGCTGGTAAGACACCAGTTAAAGTAGTACAGAGGGAGAAGGCCCAGGACAGAACCTGAGGGACCCCTCTGATAGGAGGTATGACCTAGAGGAGGATCCAGCAAGGGAGACTGAGAAGTGGCGAAATAGGCAGGAGGAGAACCAGGAGAGGGGCGTCCCAAAAACCTAGAGGGAAGAGGGTGCCAAGGAGGAGAGTGACACCAGCAGTGTCCAAGGCTGCAGCCTTGTTCCGAGGTCAAGGAGAATGAGAACTGAGAAAAGACCATTGGATTTGGCCACTAAGAGACCACTGGTCACTTTGGAAAGGTGGAATTGGTGGAACAATGACGTCATCCTCCAGATTGTAAGGAGTTAGGAAGAGATACGAGGGGAGGTGGAGGCCCCAGTCGTACAGATGAGAGGAGAACATCTCAAATAGTTATTACTAAAAAGCCTTTTGGTTGGGGGCAGCTGGATAGCTCAGTGGATTGAGAGTCAGGCCTAGAGACGGGAGGTCCTGGGTTCCAATCTGGCCTCAGCCACTTCCCAGCTGGGTCACCCTGGACAAGTCACTTGACCCCCATTGCCTAGCCCTTACCACTCTTCTGCCTTGGAGCCAATACACAGGATTGACTCCAAGACAGAAGGTTTTAATAAAAAATAAAAAGCCTTTTGGAGTTTAGCTGCATAGGGCAGAAGAGAGATCAGGGAGAGTCATTGGGGGGAGGGAAGGGTCAAGGAGGGGATTTTTGAGGGTGGGAAAGGCTGCCGAGAAGATGGGGACTTTCTCCCTCAAAGCTCCGGCCAGGGAGCGTGGGAGGTGGACAATGGGCAGAGATGCGGCCTGGGGGAGGTGAGGAGGGCTCGGAGAGGGTCCAGGGCAGGCCGGTGGGCTTTCCCTTCCTCTGTCCCTCTGTGATGAATGGGCCAGAGCCGAGTAGTGGCATCTTTGCTCAGGAGGCGGGTCTCCGGGGATACTGTTGGGCGTGGAGTCGGGGCAGCCCTAGCAGCACGGCTGGATTTTTTCCGAGTCGCTGCCAGGCCATTTCAGCGCAGTCATCTGGCAATGAAAAGCTGTGGCGTCCTGTGGGAGGTCCCAGCCCTCCCCACACAAAGGAAGTGCCAGGCTCAGCAAGACTCTCCCGGGTGGGGGCCACAGGCTGCTGACTCAGAGCTGTTACAAATCCCCCACTGAAAGGCAGCTGATCTGGGTCCTTGGGGTGCCATGGCTATAAAGAGGGCTCACCCAGGCCTCTGGAGCTACCTGCTCCTGGCCCCGGCTCTCCTGCAATATGGGCAAGGTAACCCGCGGGACCTGGGCAGATGGGGCTGTCTGGAGGGTGGCTGACGCGGCACAGGCAGCTGGGATGGGCATCAGGGGGCCATCGAGGCAGGGTGCCCAGCCTCTTCTCAAGGGGAAATGATTTCTTACGAGAATGGTGCCGCCGTAGTCGGGCGGCCATTTGGGAGAGGCCAGGCAGAGCCCCAGCCCTCCGGCTGAGTGCTGGCAGCTGGTTGGGTGGCCCTGGTTTGGGGGGCCATCAGGAAAGCAGGCAGGGCATGGCCTTCAGCCACTACGTGAGGCCCGGAGTGTCCCTGCTGTCGCTCGGTCTCTCTAGGCCTCGGTCTCCCTCTCTGTAAAGCGAAGGAGTTGGCCAGGGGGAGCTCAGAGGCTCCTTCCAGCTGCGGCCCCAGGGCGTGGGTGGAGGGTGGCGAGGATGGCCCAGAAGCCTCTTGGCTGAGGACGGGCCCGCAGAGGGGTCGGCAGGACAAGAGATGGAAAGAGCCCCCGCCTGGGCTCTGGCCGGCTCTCTCTCTCCCCAGATCACCTTCTACGAGGACCGCCATTTCCAAGGCCGCTGCTATGAATGCAGCAGTGACTGCGCCGACCTGCAGGCCTACTTCAGCCGCTGCAACTCCGTGCGGGTAGACAGTGGCTCCTGGGTCCTGTACGAGCAGCCCAGCTACAAAGGCTACCAGTACTTCCTGCGGCGCGGCGAGTACGCGGACTACCGCCAGTGGATGGGAAGCAGCGACTCCGTCCGCTCCTGCCGCCTGGTGCCCAGGGTGAGTGGCCCGGGCCGGCCCTGGGGCGGAGGGGGAGGGCCGGGAGCCCTGGGAAGGCTCGGGCCCGGCTCAGGGCCCGCCCTTGCTTTCCCTGCAGCACGAAGGCTCCTACCGCATGAGGATCTACGAGAGGGAGAACTGTGCCGGGCAGATGATGGAGTTCACCGAGGACTGCTCGTCCGTCCACGAGCAATTCCACCAGCAGGACGTGCTGTCCTGTAACGTCCTGGAGGGCTACTGGGTCCTCTACGAGCAGCCCAACTACCGGGGCCGCCAGTACTTCCTGCGGCCCGGCGAGTACCGGCGCCACACCGAGTGGGGGGCCAGCTCAGCCGTCCTGGGCTCCTTCCGGCGGGCCGTGGAGAGCAGTTAGGCGCCCTCGGACACCCGCTGGCTGTGCTCTTTCCAAACGAAATAAAAGTATTTCTTGCTGAGCCGAGACTCTGATTCCCGCGTCGACGAAAGGGGGGACGCCTCGAGCCTGGCCCCATTCCCGTGCGGTTGCCCTACCTCGGGCCCGTCCTTTCCTGAAGTTACAAAATGGCCAACTGAGGCCCCAAGAGGAGGAATGAGCAGGAGTCAGGGCTAGAGCCTGGGGCGTGGCAGGGTTGGTGTGAAGGCGCCTGCCCAGGAGGCTGCTCCACGAGGGCTGTGGGACTCTGGGCAAGTCCCTTCCCCGTTCTAGGCCTCCGTTTCCCCCTCTGTAAAATGAGGGGACCAGGCTCTCTCCAGTATCTCTCTAAGGTCTGACACAATGCAGATTTTCCAGGCCCGGCACACCTCCGACTTTGCTCAGGGCTGGCTGGCATTCCCTCCCGCTGGCCCTGCCCTATTAGATGTCTCCGAGCTGACTGGCTTCTCTCAGTGGCCCAAACAGCCTCCTTGAGGCAGGGAGAGGTTTGGGGGAGCCACTCCCTCCCCGCATGGCCCCATTCCATGGCCCCATTGGGCCCCTTCTTCCCCTCCTCTCTGTTCTCCCCTCCCCACGGACCCCCGCTAGGAAGGACTCTTCTGGGAGGATGCCAGGGCCTGCTTCCTCTCACCATCTGCCTCGTACATGGCTCGGGCGGCCGCGGCTGTGGAAATCTTTCCTCGAGTCGAATCCAGGGGCCTGGCTCTGGGCAATGCTGGGCAAAGGTTCAAGGACCAGGAGCCGCCCGGGGGAGGACGTCTCCAGTAGAGCCCCGGCCATGGAGAGCAAACATCCCGATGGCCTCTGGGACAGGCCCGGCCGGCACTCACCCAGGCTGAGCTTCACACCCCCTGGGCTGGGCCTACCTGAAGAGAACCTGCTCTCTGGGCGCCCAGAGCCCCTCGGCAGGGGCCCCTCACCTTGCCAACTTGTTGTCGGGGCTCCGGAATCGTGACTCCCCTCCTGCGGGTCCGAGCCATCTGGGAGAGCCATCATGCAGCAGCTAAGACAGAGCCAGCCTGCCTGCCTCAGTGGCGCCATCACGCCTCCTGTATCAAGGAAGCCAAAAGCAGCTCCTTCCATTCTCCCACGATCCCATGCCGCCAGGAGGCCTTCCCTCACGGGCCCCGATGAGGGAGCCTTTCCCCTGGGCCAAAGGCCCGGGACGCAGTCGCCCTCTGCCCAGGACTGGGCTGTGCTGGACAGGAACGTGGCCCTGTCTTTGAGGAGCCATGCTGGGCTCCGTGGAAACCCGGTGCCGGGGGGGGGGGGGGGGGCGTCAGGTAGTTTGAGGGGGAGAGCCCCGACCCCTCAGAGGCTCCACGGGCGGCAGCACCAGAGCAAATGAAGCCTCCCCAAAAGGGTGCAAAGGGAGGGAGGGAGACCCCTCCAGACTCCAGGCCAGGCAGCCTACCCACAGCACAGAGCCAGCCAAGTGGGGCAGGGAGGGACAGGACATGGGAAGCAGGCCTGGAGAGAGGGGGAGCCACCCGAGGGAGGCCTCCAGTGTCCCTTTGGCGCTTACGCTGGAGGTGGCAGAAGACGACGACAGGCCAGCCGAATCCCCTTCGTTATCTGGTGACGGCCACGATACATACAGTGTCGTCTCTAGAACGTCTAGACACGCTGGCGCTCACACCTAAGAGCTGGGGCTCTGGGGATGGGGAGGGCACGAGGCAGGGCAGGGCAGGGCCCTCCTCTAAGAATCCTGGGAAGAGCCACTGAGCGACTGAGACTCGAGCTCCAGGCTCACTTCGGATAGAAGCCTGTTTCCTCTGGTGTAAAATGAGTCAGGCCGGAGGGCCTTGAAGCCCCCTTCCTGGAGCACAGCAGAAGCTATGAGAGAGGGAGGCCACCCGAAAGATCTGGGCTCCAGCCCCGCTTTGGACACATCCTGCTTGTGAGAGGCCCAGCAAGGAGGGGCAGGAGGGAGGGGTCCCCTTCAGGGCTCTTGTCCTACGAAATCGGCCTCTCCAGAAAGACTGAGTTCCGCTTCTCCTGCTCTCTCCATTCTTCTAGGGGTGCCCCTTGCTGCCTTGCATACAGCAGGAGCCCAATAAGCAATCCGATGTGCAATGCCGAACATCTCCACCAGAGGGCAGGCTCAGCACCGCCCAGCCAGCTCAAGAGCAGACATGGAGACGCGGCCTGGACATCAACACTCATGGAGGCTGCTGACCTGGAGACCCCAAGCTCAGACCAAAGGCCGACTGCTCTGCTGTTCCTGGCCAGCCTCCATCCATCCCCACTCCGGAGGACCTCAAGCTTCTCCCCAAGGCTTGGCCTTCTGCTCTGACACCCAAGATGGACATCTGTAGGGAAATGGCCGCCCCTCATCTCGATCTCGGTGCAGATTGAGCGGATCCCCCAAACAATGAAGAGGTGACTCAGGGCAGATCTAAGCTGGCCGCTGACAGCCATGGAGAGAGAGCGGGCCGACCCTCAGCAAGAATCCTCGCTGGGGCCCTCCCTAGAGGCCAGGCCTGGAGGAACCCTAACCAGGAGGTGACCCACGCAGGCCAGCCCCATCTTGACCCTGAGGGCCAAGAAGGCCTCTATTTCTTCCTCCCGGGGGGACACTTGGAACAGAGCTCTCCTCTCCCCCTTGATTTGATTCAAGCCATTCTCATTCTCAACCATTAAGGACCTTTAGGTGCCAGGCACTGTGCTAAGGGCTGGGGGTGCCACACAGAAAAGGCATCCAAAAGGGGGGGCACCAGGGATGCTCGCTGAGGCTAAACAGTCCATACCCTGCAGGCTCCAGGCCCTTTGACCAAGTAGCCAATAGGCAGCTCTCATTAAGTGTTGGCCATGCCAGTCCTGAGGCTCCAAGCTTCTCCTGGCCCTGGTCCTTGTTTCAGACCCAATGCGGGATGACAGAGAGAGAGAGAGAGAGAGAGAGAGAGAGTGCTGGAGGCAGGGGCGACCCAGGCTGCCTCCGACACTCATTATTGCTGACCATGTGTAGAGGACCCTGGGCAAGGAGCCACCTCTTAAGAGTCTGATTCCTTATCTGCAATGGAGAGGGGGAGGGAGGGAGAGACAGACAGAGAGATGGAAAGAAAAAGACACATAGAAACAGAGAGCCAGAGCCAGAGCCAGAGAGAGAGACTGAGGCAGGGACACAGAGAGGCAGAGGCAGAGAGAATGAATGAACAGCACTTTGACTTCCCACCTCATTCTGTAACCCCTGAAATGCTCTATAGAAAGGCGTTTCTTTTTGTTGATGTCCTTTCAAAATGTGGAGGGTGAAGGGAACACGTAGACTAACTGGGGGCTGAAGAGAGGACAGAGCTAGGCCGTAAACATGAAGACAACCTGGCACTGGCTTTACCAATGGACGCATCTCCAGCTGTGCCCAATAAACACAAGGGGGCGGGTGACTGAACAACTTGCTTGAATCTCGTGGGTCATCTTGGAACCACTGAGCTGACATTTAGCCTGATGGTGACTAGAACTGCCGGGGTAGCCTTCCCACAAATCAAGGCAGGGGCACCAAACACGCTCACGGGAAGACAAAAAGCCGTTTCCCTTAAGAACGTCCTTGATTGGGCAAAGTGAGGAGTTCTCCTAAGCCCCGACCCTCGAGCGCACATCCGTCTTTTCACTGTTTGTGGGATGGAAAGCCCTTCTGCTGCCTAGCGAAGGAAAGACCCTTGGTGGGGAGTGGCCAGGCCACTTTCTTCATGGAACGTTCACTCGAAAGGCCATTTTTCCTTGAAAGAATGATAGCCAAGCGCTGGCTCTTCAGGCTTGGGTGTCTGGCAGGCTTCTCCTTACAAATGAGCCAAGTGGGCTGTTCCTGTCGATAAAACATCTCCTGGTATTTATTGTCAGATCTTCCAAAATGAGAATGAGATCTTTGCACCACTGGCCCCTCCCCCGGGGGCTTGACGTGTTCCCAATCGCCGAAGATCTTCTGGATCCTGTGGGGATATGAACAAATGTGATTCTCTTTCTATCTAATTCTATCTAATTCTATCAACAATGTTAGGGGGGTGAGGAGGACTCAACCAAACACATTGACGAAAAATCCTAGCCTACTCATCTATTGGTCATATAGGAGGAATAGCTATTATTATTATTATAATCTTACCCTCACTAACCCTATTAAATTTCCTAGAATTGAGAGCTTTGCACCACTGGTCCTGCCCGGGGGCTTGACGTGTTCCCAATCACTGAAGGTCTTCTGGATTCTGTGGAGATGTGAACAAATGTGATCCCCTTTCTCTTTGCCTTCATATGACGAATGTCTCAACACGTCAGCACGTGGGATGCCCAACATGGCGAACCCACATTTTTCGGATGACAGAGGCACCACACGGCAGCGGATCGAATGGAGAAGTCAGAAATAAGAATCAGACGATCTTTGATTTGCAAATGTGGGAAACGATATCTCCTCCGGCCATTTCTTTGAGGGGGGAATACGGTTTTTCACTAAGATTATCTGACAAGCATAATGAGTTTTCATCATTTTTACAGGAATGAACATTTCCCAATTTTCTTTCTTTTAATTTCTAGCATGGTGATATCGATAGCCAGAACCCACATAAACCAAAGCTCTTTGGCATCTTCAACCATTTTTAAGAATGGAAAGGGGGACTGAAAACCCCGGCTGTATAGCAGGCCCTAAAGGCCTTTATTCGGGCAGCTGATAAAATCATGGGGAGGGCACGGTCTGGTGACACTCTGCTGCCTTCTGGACCTGGTCACTGACTCAGTTTGGGATCCATGAAATCCTGCAAATTTGGTTGGTATTTTTCCTGGCTCCATCCATGAGGTGATTAGGAGAGACTAGATTAAACGCGAAGCCTGCACACATCCATCATGGGGCCAACAGGGCCCTCTTTGGCCAGTCCAGCCTTGAGATCTGTCCAAATGAACCTCCAGGCCTGTGACACCTTTGCCCATTCTCCACTGTTGTGCAGATCGCCAGAGCAGCAGGCTGGGACTCGGTGCCTCTGGGCCCATCGCCTGCCATGTATGCTCTGGCCTTACACGAGCAGAAGCCACAGCTAACCACGGGACTTGGTCGTCAGGCCATAGCACAGTGGCTGCCTCTCTCTTGTTCCGACGGGGGACTGTTTCCACAACCATAATGGGGCCGGGCCTGCACGTTGTCCTGGCTGGTGGCCAACACTAACTTGGGCTTGCTATGGTGGGCTTCCGGGCCATTGGTCTGCTGTGGTCAACTGGCCTGATACCCAGGAGGTCCTACGCCTGCTCATTTGCCAAGAAGGGGATGCCCGCCGTTCTCTTCCTCCAGCCCAAAGGGCACATGCGTCCTGGCCTCAGACTTGATCTGTTGCACGTGGATGCCGTTGGGTCGATGCAAGATGGAGAGATGGGAAGAGAGATGGTGTGTGTAGGGGGGCCAGCCGGAGCTCAGGGCAAGCCCTCGGGAAGTACTCGTAGCCCCCAAAAAAGTCTGAGAGCCACCACTTAGCTGCTGTTTTGAAAAATGGTTTATTTGACTAAGATTCAGATGATTATGGGAGGAAGCCTAAGCAAAGGACAGGCAGTGAGTCCTCCCAGAAAAGTCCCACTGGCCCCCGCCTCCACCAAGGTGACCCTTCCCCAGACCGTCTCAGGGCCGTCCACTCCAACAGACAGCCACATTCCACCAGGGGCTCTCCTGGCTCTTCCTTGGCCATTCCCATCAAATTCGGGGAGAGTGTCCTCCGTAGGAGGGTCGGTCCCAAGGAATCCCCATTCGATCCAATCCAAGGGCCCAATGGATCAGATGGCAAACCTGGGTCAGCCTCTCCTGGGGGTCTTTTGCCTGGAGGACAGACTTTGCTCCAAGCCAGACCCTGTTCCTTTGAGAACTGCAGCACTGACCATCCAGGCCCCTCTTCCTTCCTCCTGGTGTGTGGGCACTGGGGGCTCCAGGACTGGGGTTCTCGGGGCCTCTGGAGGTGTTTCTGGGTTTGCTGTTGCTCTCCACGTTGGCCCGGTTGGATGCCTGGGTGCAGATGACTGAAGAGGAAGGAGGCCACTGGAATGGGGGCTCAGCCGAACCTGGGAAGCAGGCTGTTCCCTGGAAACCTGGCTCCAAGGAGGGGACCTGCCTGCAGGTCTCTCCAGCCCAGGGGGCTTGGGTCTCAGAGCCCCTGGACGGGCACAGCCATGCTGAATGGAAGGACACTTTCGAAACAATTCCTGCCTCTGGGGAAGTGTCTGCCTGAAGACTGGATTGTGGAGAAATGCTGGGTGAGGGGAAATGACCTCGGAGGCTCCGTGGCTGGGTGAATCCCTCGTCAGCCGCGGGAAGGCTCAGATTTAAAGCGACGGCTTTCCCCCAAGCCTGCCGCCACGTCGATGCGGGTCCTGAATAGTCCCGTACGAGAGCGGGCTCTGGAAACAGGCCTTTGGAAGAGCGTTGGCATCAGCCCCGACGGCCTCAGAGCCTCCTGTCTCAGCCCCTCGGGTCCTGGGTCGGTCGGTCAGCACGCGGGTGACAGCCCCCCGAGCGGTGAGGAGCCGCGCGGCAGTCCGAACGGGCCAAAGGCTTCTGAGCACAGGAAGGTCTGTCTGAGGGGGAAGGTGTCGCCCTGGCCCCTCCCGGCACGGTTAGGGTTGGGGTTAGGGTGGGGGGGATGAGCCCGGGACGAGCTCCGGGTGGACGCGGCGGCCGGCCGGGGCCCTAGCGCTCCTCCTGCGGTGGCTCCAGTTTCCGAAGGGCCTGGAGTCGGTGGCCCACAGTCTGGTGGACAGTTTCTAGTCCCTCCATGTCCAGCTCCTTTAGAAGCAGGATGACGGCATTGAGGATATTGTTCTGTGGAGACAGGAATGGGATCCCGAAGCACCATCCCCCCCACTTGTGAGCGAGTCCTCACAGCCCCAGGGGCACAGAGCAGAAGGCCTGGGCCCTTCTCGGGGCCCTCCCATGAGCCTCTAACTCCAAGGAAGGAGACGTTCAGGCCGGAGGGCCTCCCTCCCTGCCCCCTTTCACCTCCCTTCCCCCCCACCCCCCCACTGTGAGCGACTGCCCCGGCTCAATTCTCAGAGACACGAAGGCCGTGACTACAGCCGAGAGCAGACAGCAGCTGCCCCTGGCCCAAACGGGCCCAATCAGAGATGCCTGTGGGTCCACACGTCCAGCTGCCTTGAGCCACTGTCCTAAACCTACTGCCTTTAACAGGAGCCTCATCAATGGAGGAGGACAAACCCCGCCTGGAGGGGCCCCTGCAGAGTTGGGGGTGTTGGGGGAAACCTCTGTCCAGGAAACTTGGGCCTGGAGCCTGGGGGGGGGGTGGCCCTTGTGGGGCCCGTCGTCCACCCCGTAGTCAGATCTACAGCCGGCGATTAATAAATGCTGACAGTCAGGCTGCTTATTATCTCCGGGACGGGGAGAGGGAGAGAATTTAGAACTCAACACCCCCCCCCCCCCCAATTAATAACGTTAAAAGTTTTTACATGTAAGAGGAAAAAAGTAAAAATTACTCAAAATAAAATCTCAAGAGAACGAATGAAGAAGCGGAGGCCGCCGGCCGACTGGCTATGCCTGGCCCGTGTGATGCTGAGCCTCCTGCCACCCTCTCCCGAAGGAGACCCTCTAGCCCCCGCGCCCTCAGCCGACTCTGGGCTGGCCCACCTGTGCCCGCCTGGGAGCCAGGCCCTGGCATGCCACCCCTGGACGGATGACCTGGCGTGTGTGGGCGTGCTCTGGGCCACCCTGCCCCGGGGCTAGTCTCACTGGCCACGAGGGGCTGGACCGGCTCTGGCAGCGCCCAGGGAAAAGTGGCACCGCCTGAGGAAAGCCATCCCCCATCCCTCACCCGCCCCTGGGGCTCACCCCTTCTTCTCCCTCATAGCCCGCCACCCCTTCTCAGCCCAGTGGAGGCTGGCACTGCCAACACGGGCCTCCGGGCCAGGGGCTTCCTTCTACGTGCTGAAAACCAAGGTCCAGGTGGGACCCGCTGAGAACAGGGAGGCTGACGGGCCCGTCGGCCTGGGAACTCGGATGCTTTTTCACTCACTTCAGGGGGGGCTGCCAGAAGTCCGGCCTCCGGATTAGTGGGGAGCCCGGGGGCTCCCATGGGCCCGTCCTCACACTGGGTACACGGGGGGGTGCTCCCAGGCCCACTCACCCTCTTCTTTCGGCTACTGACTGACGCTCGTGGGGAGAAGGCGGGGAAGCGGTCCCTGGCAAGGGGCTTCATGCCCAGCTGCTCCCGGATTTTGCTGGTCCCAGAGAGAAAAGAGAAGGCCGGCTCTCCCTGGAGGCCCTTTGAGCCCACCCTTCCTGACCCACCCATGGAAAGCTGGGCACTGAGGGGAGGTGGCACAGGGTAGGGTGGGCTCCTTTGTGGAGTGGCACCAAGCCTGGCACACACGAGCCTGGCTGAGAGCTGCCCGGCCTCTGCCAGTCTCCCCGGGCTCGAGCTGACAGCTCGTGCGACGGTCCCACCCAGACCTAGGAAGAGGCCCTCCGGGACATCCTCGCCAGCTCCTGGGCCGAGGGAGAGGCTCACTTGGTCTCCTCCATGCTGTCTACGAGCAGGTCGTTCTCGGGGTCTGCGGAGGAGTCGACGGCGCTCAGCTCGCAGGAGAGCTCGGGATGGCCGTTCTGGGCGTCCTGGCTGACCGGGGCAGTCGTGATCTCCTCGCCCTCGATCAGGGCCTGAGACAGCTCTTCTTCGGTAACGGCTGGGGGGCAGAGCCAAGCCGGCGTCCCTCAGGAGCGGCCACCGCTGCCGTCGGAGCCCTCCCCGCCACCCCCTCCTGCGTGCCCTCGCCCTGGTGCCCGAGGAGGCTCCGGCGCTCTGTGAGGCCCGCCAGTGAGCAAGGAGGGCCCGGCGCAGCCCCCTGGTGCACGCGTGTGTGTGGGCCTGCTCTGGGGAGCTCCCCCGCCGGGCTCGCCCCCGTCCCCCAGCCGTACTCTGGTTGTCCAGCTTCTGCAGGCCGGGCAGGTTGCGGAGCACGGTCATGCGGTAATGCCGCGGGTCGGGGCCGCAGCAGGGGTTCTCGGCCAGCCACAGCACGCGCAGGCGGGGCAGCTCCTTCAGGTAGAAGAGCTCGTCCAGGCTGCCGATGTGGTTGCGGCGCAGGTAGAGCTCGCTCAGCTGCAGGCAGTGGCTCACCGGCTCCAGGCTGGACACGCTGTTGACGCTGGGCCGAGGGGTGAGGGGGGGGCTCTCAGGGCCACAGTGGACCCCTCTCCCCGCCCCCCCCATGGGCCAGCTTCCCTCGGGGCTCACCAGAGCCAAAGTGGGGGCTGGGAGAGACCCAGGCAGGGGTCATTCCCTAAAGAGTCCCATTTCACAGGGGGGGCCCCTACACGTCTGCTCTGCTCCCCTGTGGGACCCTCTGGGGAGGGTGTCCCTGGGCCTGGTGGGGGAGGGGCAGCACAAAGATGGGGTCAGGGTCCTCCTGCTCCCCCCCCCATGAGACCCAGAAGGCCTGGGTTCGGGTCATGCCTCTGACCCATCCTATTTGGACAACCCAGATCCTTCCCTGACAGCCCTCACCCCCACAGGCCTGGCTCTTGGCACTGCCTGGGTCCCCCCAATAAACAAGACAAGAGGGATGGCCTCGGCCCCCCCAGGGGCACAGCAAGGTCAGGGTGGAGTACACATGTGTCTACACACGTGTGGTGCATGTTTGTATGTGCTAAGTATGTGCATGTGAGCATGGGGAGACGAGCCCCCCAGTGGGCCTTGGCAGGCCCAGCAGCCTCTGGGGAGGAGGGGGCTCCTACCTCAGGGTGATCACTTCGATGCTGGGCAGGCTCCGACAGATGGAGATCTGCAAGTCAAGGACAACTCCATGAAGCCCTCCTCTGGGGAGGGTTCTGAGGAAGGGGAGGGACCCTGGGGGGATGCTGGGGTGCTTGGAGAGGCCCCCTGCAGGAAGAACTCCCGGTGAGAGACAAGGGGGTTCTCAGAGCATGACCCCAGCCCCCCCACCTCAGGGGAGCAGGAGGGAGATGCCTGGGGGGCCCCCAGGAGGCACTGCCGGCTGCCAGGAGCTCCCTGGGTGGGTAATGCCAGAAGCGATGGGTGGGATTCTCAGGACCCCTAATGAGGGGGCTAAAGGCTAGGCTGAGCTGGGTGGGGCTTGCAGGGTTACCCCAGAGGTTACCCTCCTGAGGGAAGGGCCCCAGGACTCACGTCAGTCAGGCGGCTGCCCCTGGGAAGGAAAGAAAGATAAGAGCTGAGTCTGGTTGGGGTTGGGGTGAGAACCTTCCCCCCCTCCACTCCCCACTTCCGGGGCCCCTGTGCCAACAAGCAGGGTGGCCACAGCGTAGAGCCACGAAAAAGATCTGGGGGTCTGAGCAGAACGCAGGGCCCAGCCATGGCTGACAGGAACCAGAGTGTGTGTGTGTCGGGTCTGCAATGGCCACAGCCTGAGCCCTGCGGGCCAGAGAGACCCTTTGGGTCCGCTGGGGGTGGGGTGGGCTGGAGACCGAGGAGTGGGTCAATAATAAACGACCATTCACAGAGGCTGGGGAGGGGGCGGGGGCGGGTGCAGGCAGAACTACCTTCAAATTACAGATGAAGAAATTGAGGCAGATTGGGTCACCGGGTGGGATTCGAACCCGTGTCCAAACAGGGGAGCTAAGGGTCAGGCAGGGTGTGAATGACTCCCACAGGGGCGGAGCCTGAAGGGGCTGTACAGAAGGGAGTCTCTCCCCAACCCCAAAGCACCACCCCCATCCCCAATTGGGGAGGGGCATAAAAAGAGCCAGACGATTGGGGTGGAAACAGAAGAAACGGGGTCCCGGGGGGCCAGGATCAGGGGAAACCGAGGCGCAGAGGGGAGGGAGGGGGTGGGCACATCCTGACCCCGAGACCCTATCTTCACAGCGGCCCACACTCGCAGTTCAAAGCTCCACCCCACCCATGGCAGCGCGCACGCGCAATTCAAGCATCCGTAGGCGCTGCTCCCGGGACGCATGCGCTGTGCTGTCGCGCTGGCCCGCCCCCTCACCAGCAGTTTAGCTTCCTCACGCTCTCCAGCTCCGAGGCCTTGGCCCGAGACAGCACCATTTTCCGGGTCAGCTTCATGGCCTACCCCTGCCCAGGCTGCCGGGGCTGCCACTCGCCGCCAACTCAGCGAGCGAGCTAGCGTCCAAAAGACAGACCCAAGGGCCGCTGGGCGGACCGCGGCAGCTCCGGGGTAAGGGCGACGGGGGCGCAGCGTTTCCAAGGGGCGGGGCTGAGTGTCGCCAGGGGGCGGGGCTGAGCGTCGCTCCTGGATTGGTGAGCTGTGGGGATCACGTGACACACCGCCCTGCAGACCCCGCCCCCGCCGCGCAGCAGAGCCCATGCGCAGAACGACTCCCTTCCCACCATTCCTCCTTTCTAGTTCTCGTGTTTTCCTGAGGGATTTGCGCCAACGTACGCTTGATTCCGGTGCTCACTCTTAGGCAGCACCCCTGGGCTTAAGGAAGTGGACACGGAGGGGCTCTGCAGGCCCCAGCACCCCCTTTGTCTAGTGTCTAGGCCCATGTCCTGAAGGCCCGTAGCCTCCTACTGGGCCGGCTGTCGAGCCAGAAGGGCGGGCCAGCATGCGTGGGCAGGCTGGCTGCAGGCGCCCCCAAAGAGAGCGCTGCGCGGACTGGGGCGGGGCGGGGGGTGCGAGCGCTGAGACGGGCTGAGAGGAGCTCTGGACAAACGGGCGGGCCCTGGGTCCGCCTCCCTCAGTCAGTCAGTGGGTACTTCTGGGACCTTTCCAGAGGAGTAAACGGTTCAAGTAACTTGTCAGATCCGCAGACAGAAACTAAAAACTTGAGGCTCTCACCCCCCTCACAGGAATAGGTAGAGCGCACCCCGTCCTGGTTATGCACGGCCTCTGAGTCTGGGGGGTCCCCAGTGTTCGGCCCAGTGCCTGGCCCTAGTAAGCATTTAATTAAGTGGATGAACTGAAGGACCGACCAACCCTCCCCCGCCTCCTCCCATGACTCTGGGTTCATCTGGAGGCCCACCAACGCTCAGTGACCAGTCTTGGGGCAAGCCCAGACCCGAGGTCCGAAAGAGCTGAGCTTAATTCCACCTGCTAGTCGCCTGACTGTGCCTCAGTTTCTTCATCTGTACCATAGGGAGAGCTATACCTACAGCATCGTGGCCACAGGCAGAGAGAGGACATGGAAAGGGCTTGGCAGGGGGCTAGGTGGCTCCGTGGATTGAGAGTCAGGCCCTGAGATGGGAGATCCTAGGTTCCAATTTGGCCTCAGATACTTACTAGCATTGTGACCCTGGGCAAGTCACTTAACCCCCATTGCCTAGCCCTGACCACTCTTCTGCCTTGGAACCAAAACACAGTATTGATCCTAAGATAGAAGGTGAGGATTTAAAAAAGAAAGAAAGAAAAGGCTTGGCAGACGTAGGAGCTCTCTAAATGCTAGCAATCAGCAAATGTGACCAGCACTCAGCATTCCTAAAACCCCTGGACTCCAGAGGCCAGCAGGAAACACCTGGCCCAGGCAGCCTCTTTTCTCTTTAGAAGCAGCCAAGGACTAAAGGAGATCCCCCTGCCAAGACTTTTCTTAGCCCAGTGCCTGGCACAGAAAAGTCAAGAGAGAACTATGTGTCTTCCCTTCCTCCTCTTCCTCTTTTCTTCCTCTTCCCTTCCTCCCCTGGCTCCCAGGGTGGGAGGCTGTGATCCATCTCTTCTGACTCCATGAGGCTGGTCCTTGGAGTCACTTCAGATTCTAAGGACACTGAGAACTGTGGGATGACTGCCACTGCCTCTAATGATGGGAAGCCATGGCCAGTGGAGTCAGTTGGCTGAGAAGCACTTATTGAGGACCTGCTGCTGCTGTGCAGCACCTGTATCCTGGGGTCACAAGGATGGTGATGAAACATTCTCTGTCCTCGAGGAAGAGGTAATATGAACCCATGTACAAGGATGGGCGGAACAAATAACCACAAGTCATTTGGGGGGGAGGGGGAATCTGGAAGGATTTCTTCCTGTAGAAGAGGATGCTGGATCTGGAAGGAAATCTGACTTTCTGAGTTGGAGGAGAGGAGGGAGAACCTGCTAGGTGAAGGGGAGCTAGAAGATTGGGATTAGGGAGCTAAAGCAGAGAAGTCAGCTCTATCAACACTCCCAGCATGGACATAGGTGTCAGTGCCAAGGCCTGTGCTCATTAGAAATCTCGCCTAAAATGAGAAAGAGCCCGTTTGTACAACAATCTTTGTAACTGTCCTCTCTGTGGTGGCAAAGAATTGGAAACTAAAGGGTTGCCCCTTGATCAGGGAATGGCCAAACTGTGGTCTGTGATAGCAATGGGGTACTATCGTGTTGTAAGGAATGATGAACAAGAAGACTTCAGAAAGAGATGGAAAGATCTGTAGGAACTGGTGCAGAGTGAAATAAGCAGAACCAGGAGAACACTGGACACAGTAACTGCAATCTTGTGGACTGGTCGAATGTGATAGACTTTGCCACTAAGGGCATTACGATGATCTAAGATAATTCTGAGGGACTTGGGACAAAGAATGCTCTCCACCTCCAGAGAAAGGTCTATGGGAGCAGAAATGCAGAAGAAAACAGATGATTCATCACTTGCTTATTTGGGTATATGATTTGGAGGTTTGGTTTTACATTTACAAAAATGGACAATATGGAAATAAGTTTTGCATGATAATATGTAACCCAGTGGAATTGCTGGTCAGCTCCAGGAGGGGGAAGGGAAGGAAGGGAGACAACATGAATCATATAACTTTGGAAAACTTTTTGGGAAAGTTTTCTTGCCTGGAGCCAAGATGGTAGAGTAGAAGTAAGGAAAGTTCTTCAACCAACCTTACAATAATGCCACAAAACAAACATTGGAGTGAAAGAACCAACAAGGAGATGGAATGAAGCAACTTTCATGTGGAGAACAGCTTGAGAGGTAGGTAGAGAGTGTCTGGGGCACTGGGGTGAGAAGGGAGCACAGCCTATAGGAGGCTATACCAAGGAGTACAATTTGAGCCAACTGCAAGTTCCCCCAACCTCCCCCCACCAACATGTACTGTTCCAGGTTCTAAATCTGGGCACAAGCCAACATCCAGACCCTGAGACACTGCCTAAGCCAACGGCAGTGTAACCCCACACACATCCCATAACATTCCAAGCCTGCAGTAAGGTTGGGAATCTCAGCTTAAGGCAGTCTCCCTGGTATGCCTGCTCTGTGTAATCCCAGAGCAAGATCCTTGGGCTCCAGCACAAGACAATCCACAGCATCCTGGCCTGTGTGAGTCATGTCAAAAAAAAAAAAAAAAGTTAAGGGGGTAAAAAGAGGATTTCCTGAGAGGAAGGGAGAGATGGAATGGGGTAAATGATCTCACCTAAAGAGGCATGAAAAACTGTTACAGTGGAGGGGAGGATGAGGATGGTGACAGACTATGCTTAAACCTTACTCTCATCATAACTGGCCCAGAGAGGGATTAATAATTAAATTCATCTCAGTATAGAATCCTATCTTACTCTATAGAGAAGTAGGAGGGGAATAAGACAAAGGGGGGTATGATAGAAGGGAGGGAGAAGTACTTAGGAGGAGGGACAGAGTGAAAGGAGAAAAAGCAGGATCAAAGGGAAAAATAAAATGGAGAGGAATGCACAGTTAATAGTCATAACTGTGAATGTGAATGGGATGAACACACCCATAAAATGGAAGCGATAGCAGGGTGAATGAAAAACCAGAATCTTATATGTTATTTACAAGAAACGCATTTGAGACAAGGAGACATATGCAGAGTAAAAGTAAGGGGATGAAGCAGAATTTATTGTGCATCATCTGCAGTAAAAAGAGCAAGAGTGCAGGCCTAGAGACAGGAGGTCCTAGGTTCAAATCCCGCCTCAGACACTTCCCAGCTGTGTGACCCTGGGCAAGTCACTTGACCCCCATTGCCCACCCTTACCATCTTCCACCAAGGAGCCAATACACAGAAGTTAAGTGTTTAAAAAAAAAAAAAGAACAGGAGTAGCAATCACAATCTCAGATAAAGCTAAAGCAAAAATAGATCTGATTAAAAGAGATAAGGAAGGAAAATTACATCCTGCTAATAGGACAATGAAGTAATATCAATACTAAACACATATGCACCAATGATATAGCCTCTCAATTTTTAAAGGAGAAATTAAATGAGCTTCAGGAAGAAATAGACAGTAAACTATACTAGTGGGGAACCCCAACTTCCCCCTTTCACATCTAGATAAATCTAGCCAAAAAATAAGAAAGAAGTAAAGGAAATGAGTGAAATTTTAGAAAAGTTAGAACTAATAGCTCTCTGGAGAAAATGGAATGGAAATAGAAAGGAATATATTGTCTTTTCAGCAGTACATAGCTCCTACACAAAAAATGACCATATATTAGAAGATAAAAACTTAACAACCAAATAAAAAATAGTGGAAATAAAAAATGCATCCTCTTTAGATCATAATGCAATAAAATTATAACCAATAAGGGTCTATGGAAAGACAAATTGGAATTTTGGAAATTAATTGGAAACAATCTAATGCTAAAAAGAGAGTGAGTCAAAGAACAAATTCTAGAAACAATAAGTTCATTAATGAGAATGACACTGAGGAGACATCAAAATTTGTGAGATAAGCATTTATTCTGGACCTCTCCGCCTTCCTCATTAGAGCTTGCTGCCCTGCATGCCCGTGCTGCCCTGACTCACAGACACACACAGCCAGACAGACAGGCTGGCCAGCCTTGGGGAGACTGATGCTTCCAACCCAACCCACCCAGCCAACTGTGTCTCCCCCACTTATTCCCCGACCCGGGAGGCGAAGCTTGAGGGAGAAAGGGAGGGGGACCCAGAACTGAAGCCAAAAATACACACGTGCAACCCCTGTGTGGACTTTACCGTTCCCTACATTTGGCCACAACGCCGGCCACGTCTGGCGGGCTGGTTAAGGACGTCGTACGGTTGGAGATACACACGGCCTAAAATACGGAGACTTCGTTCGAATTGGACTAGCCTTCGGGGATGTGGTAGCAGCCGGTGCACCTGGGGGCAGCAGCCAAAGGATCGGGAGGAGCAGCAGCAGCAGTCTCTACTGCTGCCGCCGCGGCCACCACCAAACAGATCCAAGCTGGCTCCTTGCGCCATGGTAACCCACAGCAAGTTCCCCGCCACCGGGATGAACCGCCCCCTGGACACCAGTCTGCGCCTCAAGACCTTCAGCTCCAAGAGCGAATACCAGTTGGTGGTGAACGCTGTACGCAAATTGCAAAAGAGCGGCTTCTATTGGAGTGCGGTGACCGGTGGGGAGGCCAACCTGCTGCTAAGCGCTGAGCCCGCGGGTACCTTTCTCATCCGAGATAGCTCGGATTAGCGCCACTTCTTCACTCTCAGCGTCAAAACCCAGTCCGGGACAAAGAACTTGCGAATCCAGTGCGATGGCGGGAGTTTTTCCCTGCAAAGCGATCCCCGGAGCACCCAGCCGGTGCCTCGCTTTGACTGTGTTCTCAAACTGGTACATCACTACATGCCCCCCTCTTCTTCCTCCTCCTCAACTTCCTCTGCGGCCTCCCCTTCTTCCTTGCAGGATCAGATGCTCCCTCAACCCCTCCCTGGGGCTCCTCCTAAACAAGCCTATTGTATTTACTCTGGGGGAGAGAAGATCCCCTTGGTGCTCAGTCGACCCCTTTCCTCCAACGTGGCCAGCCTGCTGCACCTCTGTCGGAAGACAGTCAATGGACACCTGGACTCCTATGAGAAAGTTACTCAACTCCCTGGGCCCATCAGGGAATTCCTGGACCAGTACGATGCCCCTCTTTAAAAGGGGATGGATAATGGACATTCTGCCTTCACCCCACCAAAATATGCAGGGAAGGGGGTTGGCACCTCCGTCCCCTGTGGCACATAGCATAAGCACAAGGGATACAACCAGATTGGGGAATCCCTTTTTCTCCTATCCACAGCAGAGCCAGGGGGTCCAGAGGCTTTGCCCTCTGACTCTCCCCTCCCCCTTCCCTCTCCAGTATGGGTGCAGGCTGATCTTGGAAAATATTGGAGGGGAAATCATCAGTCATCTGCCTTTCCACTCTCCAACTTCTGGAGGAGCCATCAGACCTTTTAGGACAATTCAGAAAAAGAGGATTTTGATTTCTCTTCCTTTCCTTTATTCTCCCTCCCTGAAGAAGCAGTGGGACTGAGAAGAGCTTTAAACTGATGATAGCTACAGCTGAATGTCCCTACTTTTCTAGGGACTTGTTTGCTGTTTGGTTTGATTTAAAATGGCTTGAAACCTGAGCTGGTGTCAGGGGCTGGAAGAGGAGGAAAACAGGGCCCCCTGGAATGGGCCCGAGGGCTAGCCAAGGAAATGATCTGATTCTCAATGCAAATAGCTTTCCATCCCCCATTCCCAGCCTCTGGTGAGGTGGGTGTACTGTTCCTACTCTCCTGGGGAGGTGAGGAAAGGAGCCTAGGATCATACTGAAGAAGTAAACTCTCATTCTTTAGTTATCTCCTCACTTCTGACGCCTTTCCCTCCTTCCTCCATTCTCCCTCCTTTCTCTCCCCTTTCCCTCAACCTCCATTACTGGGAAACACCCAAGCCTAGATTCCAACTTATTAGGGAACACCAACATAACCTCTCCTGTTTTAAGGGGGGGAGGGAAGATATTGGCATTTGGAAGGAAAAGGGGGAGAAAGAAAATGAAGGCTCTCTAGTCTGGTGGTAGGGTTGGTCCACTGTCCTGAAAGAGGTGGTTTTTCTTATTCTCCTTTTCTCATATTGTACCTTTTATCACCTCAATATAGGAGGTGAACTGCCTCTTGCCCCAAAGCCCAGAAAGAGAAACTTCATATTTTCCCTCCTTTATCTAGAAGGGGATTGCCTTAAAACTCTCCCTGTCCCATGGATAGGAGCTGGCTCATTAGAGTAACTTAACACTTTGCTGATAATGGGTCCACCAGTCCCAGCCTAAAGAAGTTAAGTGACTTGCCCAAGAACACAGAGCCTGGGAGTAACTCAATGTTTAAGTAGCATCTATGGATCCCTCCAATGGAAAATAGTAGGGGAAGGGGTGTGGGAGATTCATGTTTTCTAAAAGACCTAGAATAAGTTCTGTTATTCTGAAGGGTTGTCTAGTCCATTTGGGGGATGCTCAGATTGCCCCACTTTGGGTGTCTAGCAGCAGACCCTACTCCTATAGCCTCTTGGGTTCCTGGGTGTCTCTCCCCATTCCCTACATCCCAGGCTTCTCTAATCAATTCTCTAGCCTCTCTGCAGGCATAACAGGGAGGTCAAAGGAGGGGTGGGAGCTGAAGCACTCACTAAGTGCACTGCTCTGAGAAAGCACTGATCATTGTCACCCTACATGCAATGTAGCAACAAAGCAATTACCTGGAACTGTTTGTTTTTTTTTTAATGAAAAACAAAACACATATTTTCTGTCCAGTGTTTGGCTGGATGAGGCAGTTGTGTGTTGGGTGTTATTTTTTTTTTCTGATTAAAAATGTTTACAAATCTGCCTCAATCAACTCTGTCTTTTATAAAGATTCCACCCTGTGCCCGGCCCCCACCCCTGCCTTTGAGGCTGATAAGAAGATGCTTGAAGAACCCAACAGAATACAAATTCAAGTCAAACTTTGCACATATTTATATTTATAGTCAGAAAAATACATTTCAGTAATTTATAATAAAGAGCACTATTTTTTAATGAAAAAAATTTGTGAGATACTGTCAAAGCAGTATTTAGGGGAAATTTTTTATTATTACATGGTTACATCAATAAAATAGAGAAAATGCAAATTAAAGAATTGGGCATACAAATAAAAAATTAGAAAAAAGAATAAATTGTAAAATTACAATTAAAGAATAAATTGGAAAATCTAAAATATAAAGGAGAAATTAATAAAATTGAAAGTAAGAGAACCATTTAATAAATAAGATCAGGAGTTGTTTTTTTTAATTTGAAAATTTTTACTTAATTTAGAATATTTTTCCATTGTTACATGATTTGTGTTCTTTCCCTCCCCTCCTCCCACCCCCATCCCATAGCCAACGACCATTTCCACTGGGCTTTATATGTGTCAGTGATCAAGACCTATTTCCATATTATTAATATTTGCATTAGGGTGATAGCTTAGAGTCTACATCTCCAATCATATCCCCATGGACCCATGTGATCAAGCAGTTGTTTTTCTACTTTCACAGTTCTTTCTATGGATGTGGATAGTGTTCTTTCTCATAAGTCCCTCAGAATTATCCTGGATCATTGCATTGCTGCTAGTAGAGAAGTGCATTACATTCGATTTGCCACAGTGTATCAGTCTCTGTGTACAATGTTCTCCCGGTTCTGCTCCTTTCACTCTGCATCAATTCCTGGAGGTCTTTCCAGTCCACATGGAATTCCTCTAGTTTATTATACCTTTGAGCACAATAGTATTCCATCACCAACAATACCACAATTTGTTCAGCCATTCCCCAATTGAAGGGCATCCCCTCATTTTCCAATTTTTTGCCACCACAAAGAGTATAGCTATAAATATTTTTGTAAAAGTCTTTTTCCTTATTACAGAAGTTAGTTTTAAGACAAAACATCACATAGAGCATTAATCAAATTATATTTTAAAAAAGGAAGAAGAAAATCAAATTACCAGTATCAAAAATGAAAAGGGCAAGCACACCAAAGAAAATGAAATTAAAGCAATCATTAGGAGCTATTTTGCCCAGTTATATGCCAATAAAGCTGACAATCTAGGTGAAATGGATGAATATTTATGAAAAATATAAATTGCCCATATTAACAAAAGAGGAAATGGAATACTTAGTCACATATCAGAAAAAGAAATTGAACAAGCCATCAATGAACTCCCCAGGGCCAGATGTATTCACGAGTGAATTTTATCAAACATTTAAAGAACAATTAATCCCAATACTATACAAACTATTTGGGAAAATAGGCAGAGAAGATCAAAAATAGAGAAAGAAAATTGCAGACCAATTTCCTTAATGAACATTGATACAAAAATCTTTAAAAAATGCTAGCAAAGAGACTACAGCAATATATCATAAGGATTATTCACTATGACCAGGTGGGATTTATACCAGGAATGCAAGGCTGGTTCAATATAATTGACCATGTCAACAATCAAACTAACAGAAATCACATCATTTTCTCAGAAGATGCAGAAAAAGCCTTCGATAAAATACAACACCCTTTGCTATTGAAAACACTAGAAAGCATCTACCTAAAACCATAAACAAGTGTCATCTGCAATAGGGATAAGTTAGAAGCCTTTCCAATAAGATCAGGAGTAAAGCAAGGATGCCCATCATCACCACAATTATTTAATATTGTATTAGAAATGCTAGCTTTAGCAATAAAGAAAAGAAAAAGAAATTGAAGGAATTAAAGTAGGCAATGAGAAAATTAAACTATCACTCTTCATGGATAATATGATGCTATTCTTAGAGAATTGGAGAAAATCAACTAAAAAACTAGTTGAAATAATTTTGGCAAAGTTGTAAGATACAAAATAAACTCATATAAATCATCAGAATGTTTATATATTTCCAACAAAGTTCAGCAGCAAGAGACAGAGAGATTCTATTTAAAATTACTCTATGGGAGTAGCTGGGTAGTTCAGTGGATTGAGAGCCAGACCTAGAGACGGGAGGTCCTAGGTTCAAATCTGGCCTCAGATACTTCCCAGCTGTGTGACCCTGGGCAAGTCACTTGACCCCCATTGCCTACCCTTACCACTCTTCTGCCTTGGAGCCAATACACAGTATTGTAAGGTAAGGTAAGGAAGGTAAGGGCCTAAAAAATAAATAAATAAATGAACAAGCAAATAAATAAATGAATAGGTAAATAAATAATAAAATTACTCTATAAAATATCTGGGAATCTTCCTGCCAAGGCAAACCCAGGAATTATATGAGCACAACTGAAAAGCACTTCACACAAATAGAGTGAAATCTATATAATTGGAAAAAGATTAATTGTTCATGAGTAGGCAGAGCTAATATAATAAAATTGACAATTCTATCTTGTTATAATGATCCTGGTGTTATGAGGAGCTGAAGCTGAGTGTGTGGGTGATACCTGAGTGTAACACTTAAGTTGTAATAGTGAAACACAAGGACCCCATGGAAATTGTTGTTGTGAACCTGCTAAACCCAACTTCAGATATAACAGTGTCCCAGAATAGCCTGCCAAATGAAGAATCTGCGATTCGAATTGTACAGCTACTTCTAACTGACTATTCTGGCCTAGAAAGGATAACGATAAAGTTGACTGAGGATTATATTTTGTCATAGCTGATATTATTCTCCTTTCCCTCAAATGTCCCAGGGATATAATCACTAAGCCCAAGATAGAATTGACACCAAATCTAGATAATTTTAAAGATTTAATGTTATCAGGCTTAGGAGGGGAAGCAGGGCAAACATTGGGAAGGAGGGAAACAGGAAGTCCTTAAACTAAGCTAATGATGATGAGGGTAATTGAATTGATGGTAATTAGGCTTGTCAGTTATCAGTTGTTAGTTGCCAGTTGCCAGTCTGGCTGGGCCAGACTGTGTTGAACCTGAAGCAGGTTACTTTGCTGATAGATGTTGCTTCTTTTTGGTGACTAAATCAGGATCAGTCAGTATAAGGGTAACAGGATCTGGGACTGTGAAATTGGTTGGTGCAGGTTGCTGGTAAATTGAACTAGGGCCTACCCTCACCACAACCTCCCACTTCCCCAAAATGCCAATCTCAGATTGAGATGGATCTCCCAGTTCAAATCCTTATATACCTGAATTTCAACTGGCACATGCCATCTCCTGCCAGGCTCAGTTTGTTCTATGTTCTAATCTTGCTTTCCATATTGCTGTGCAAAATATCAGTACAATCTAAATTAATTTACTTATTCAATATGATAAATGCGTAATGCTGTTGGGTTGGCATCTTAGATGGAATAGTGCCAATGGTAATCACCTACACATTTCTTGATAACATTAATTGGTGAGCGAAGTTAGCGAACAACCTTAAATCTTCTGATATATCCAAAATGAAGCTTGCTAGAATAACATTCATCTTATCTAGCATATCTATAATGTCTTGGTCATTTATGCAAAGTGTTATGAATTTTTGGTTCAAGACAATCCCCAATTGTGTGCAACAAGCCTTAGACCTCTATGATTATTGTAAATGGTGTGCCCTAACCCTTGCTGAATGCATTTGTTTTATCCCAACTGCCATAGCCCTATCGATTTGGAAATTCCTAGTGGTCTCGAAGAACGTATACTCTCACCTGTGGTACTATTACAATACAATTACAACCAAGAAAGATGCTGATTCTCAGGAACTGGCAGAAAACATCAAATTACTGTTCCAAGTACTAAAACAACTAAGAGAAGGAAGGGAATTGGACAAGCACACATTTCTCCAACTAGAGATTGTGGAATCAAAGTACCTAGGAAGCAATACCACAACTAACAACCAACCATCCACAAATGCCATAATCTCTCTTCTACGAATTGTAGACAGAACAATAGTGCAGCCTGGTGAAGGGGTAGTGCATGTGAAAATACATAAAGCATTCACTCCAAATGACATGGAGGTCCTAAAGAGATGCTTCCCCAAATAGTTTGAAAAACCTTTCAAAAGCATAAAAGAATTAAAGGGGGTATTCACATTATTTAATCCTAGTTTCGATGATGTGGAATTTCTTTTAGGGGAATTTTACTCTTCCTCAGCAAAGGAAAAATTCCTGAATGAAACAAGGACAAACTGTAGGAAAATATAAGTAATGGGGTCACCAGGGATATTAAAATCAACTATGAGGTTTGTGGGAACGCTCTCTGGGATGTAAGAGAGACTAAAACTGATCACTGAAGTCTTGTACAGCTACACCACTCCCAACTGGAAAAATAACAACCAACTGTCACTCTGGCCAGAGGCCTTGAATTAACTGTCAAGGTAACAAGGTGAAATTGGGTTTTAATTAGAAACAACTAAAAGGAGGGATAGGAATGACTACTCTAAAATCTTAACACCTAATAACAAAAACCAAAGGGACAAGGAAGGACTTATTCACTACACTAATTTAAGCTATCTAACTAACAGGGCCCAAGGAGCTATACTGGAGTCTCTGGGTTTCTGCCTCACACCTGGAACCTGCCATGTTTGAGTACAGCTGGGGCTTTTGTGGCTTTGGGATTTCTCACTGCAATCCACTGATGATGTCTGGATGCCAGGAGCTACAGTTGTCTCAGGAACTAAGCAGTAAGGGTTTTGCTTGAAGCACTGTCCTCTTCTCTTGTTCTTTCCTTAAATGCCACACCACACAGGATCCCAGGGGAAAACAGGACGCAAGGTGTCCTTTGCTCTGAGTTCTCCCAGGCTGGCAACAGTTTTTGCCTACCACTAATGGAGTCCACACACAGCACACAGAGATAGACTTCCTCCTCCTTCATTCCAACCTGGAATTCCCAGCTCCAGCTCCTTCCTGCTAGGTACTTCCTAATCAATATATAATCAATACCTAATAACTAGCTAATCTAATCTTACTCATAACAAAACTCAGATTTGAGAGCATGGCCATTAGTTCATCAGGATCTATATTTCACACAACACGCAAACCTTAGGTACTTGATTCAGTGTAGAACGGACTTACTTGAGGCAATGAGAATTCATGCCAAAAGACCAAACTCATGGCAGAAGTTTGAGAAGTTTGAAAAGTGAAAGCATGGGGAAGAACATCCAAGTAGTTTTCTGGATAGAGTAATCGAGGCAGCTGGGACAATCCTTGGTGAATGCAATACATATGCCCAGGACACCATAGACTATATCCTTAGGCAATTTGTAAAGGGAACATCAATCCCAATACTACAGAGAGCCAGTTCCCTATATGGTAAGGGTTCTGAGTGGCGTTTTGTGGCGTTGGATTGTTAAGACAGGAAAAAGAAAATGAGAACAACAAGACTAGTGGTTAGCCCATGCTGATCTAACGCTATGGGATTTGGAGTTTATTTTATACTGTTTTCAAACAAAGAACACAAAGAGTCACAGCTGTGAAGGAGTTACAAATCAAACACAACCCATTAAAGTCTAAAAAGTAGAGATACAGGTACAAGGACAAGGGCCAAATTCCAACCACCAATTAGTAGGGGTTAATTCTGGGAGCCATCCGATGTCCAAGATGTGACGCAGGCACCCGTCAACAAAGACCTGGAGTTTGTTGGCTTCTGCCAGCATGCGTCATGGACTCTGTTGGAGAGCAATCTTCCAGACTAGGCGATCGTTGGTTTTGGTGGTTTAATGAGGTTGCAGTTTCTTTAGCAAGTGAGATTTTTACAGGGTGAGGTTGCTAGCCTCGCGCCCAACCCTCCTCCTTTTTCAGCCGGGCTTGGGACCAAGAATGAGATCTGCCGAGAACGAGACAGGGACCATTGGAGTGACATGGGCCCAGTTGGGGGAAGTTGCCCAGAACAGAGTCCATTGGCGTGAGATGGTTGCGGCCCTATGCTCCTCTGGGAGTCAATAGGAATAATAATAATAAT
>NC_058133.1:522563318-522586512 GCF_016433145.1 Gracilinanus agilis
CCCTCCCCCACCCTCCTCCCCCAAAGCACCTCCCTGCTCCATTCCGGCCCCCCCTCACGTCTGTCTCAGGCTCTTGAGCCCTGCTAGGCCGCTGGTGGGCCGCCTTCATTTCTTCCACAGCAGTTTGGGGTGACCTCCTCAGGCTGCCCACCCCCCTACCCCTCCTGGCCCACCTCTGTCTTGTCCCACCTTCTGTGGCCTCCCTGGCTTTGCCCCAGTCAGGACCCAGGACTGGGGCCAGCAGAGAGAGGGCAGCTCCAGGGCCACTGCCAGGGAGCGAGGTGGCTGGGCCCTGGGTGTGAATCCTCCATCCAACCCTGGCAGTTCCCGGCCCCCAGGTCAGTCTCTGGGAGTCCAGTTCTCACGGCTGTGCCCAAGGGGCAAAGATACCACCTTCCCCTGCCTCGCCCTCCCCTTTAGGCCCTTCCCAGGCCTCAGGCACTGTAGAAGTGGTTGGCAGGGCTCAGAGGGAGGACGGCTGGCTCTGGGAGAGCCCGAGCGAGCCCCATCGGGCTTTCTGTGTCTCAGGAGAACCTGAGCTCGTGGATCCCCGAGAATATCCGCAAGAAGGAATGCGTGTACTTCGTGGAGAGCTCCAAGACTTCTGACTCTGGGTAGGGGACCACCTGGGCCCCGTGGGGGGGAGGAGCCGGTGGTGGCCTTCGGGGGGGGGTAAGGGAGGGACCCTCCCCCTGCCCACCCGCCCTTGGCATCGGTGCTCCGATGCTCCCTCCTCCCCCTTCTGGGTGAGTTTCTGTGGATCAGGCGAAAGGCCGGAGGGATAAATGTCAAGTGCTCAGCAGGGCTCAGAAAGTCAATGTCCCAGAGTGGGAGGGGCCGAGGGAGGGGCCGAAGGAGGGGCCGAGGGAGGCCTGCGGCTCTGTGGGCCATTGCAGAAGGGCATCATCCTCCCAGGAACAACAGGCTGCGGGAGGGCTGGGGGGATTTCTGGGGGGCTCTAGCAACGATCAGGCACCCCTTTCCACTGGAGAAAGGCCGGAGCCGGAGCCTGGCCACAGGATCTCCCTCAGCCGGGCTGTAAGGGAGAGGCACAGGCGCCAGGGGTTCTGGGTAGGGTGGAGCCAGGGTGGATGAATGGCCTCCTGGGAGGGCCGAGAAATCCCTGGCCCAGACGCCCTGGGGTGCTCTCAGCTGCTGCCCGCTGTAGGGGTTGGGCATGGCCAGACAGAGCTAGAACCGAAGGCTCTCAGGACCCAGTTTGGGCTCGGCCCTGACTCAGGCCCGTGTCCTGGTAGTTCAGGCCTGATGTTGGCATGAGGAGAGGCACACCGAGGCCCAGGAGCAGCTACCTGACAAGGGGGTGCCTAAGGGAGGCCCCGGAGGGGCGGCATGGGGGCACCCTGGGGTGACTGAGCCCAGCCAAGCTCCCGGCGTGAGCACAGAGCAGGCACCAGAGCAGGCACCGGGACCTCCTCGAACTGCCCTGGGCCGCCACTGGTCTGAGGGTTTTGTCTTCTGAGCCGTCGGGCCTTAAGGTGGGCTGGTGACGCCTTCCAGGGCAGAAGCTGCCGGGTGCGCCTGGCAGAGGGCCCGGCCTGGCAGAGGGCGCTGCCATCTCGGCCCGGTCACTCCCACACTTTGGCGGCTCGACTTTCCACTCCTGGCGTGACTTCAGGGAGAGCAGGAATGGCCCGACCAAAGCAAAGGCCCAGCGGCCAGTTCCCCAGGAGCCCGGAGGGGCCGGGTCAGCTCCTGGCTCGGAAGGGCAGGGTGCCCGCGGACGCCGAGTCTCAGAGGTGAGCCCGGGGGAAGGGGCACCCGCCGCACTGGGGCTCGTTCCATCGAGGAAGAAGAGGCTTGCCGGGACCCTCCTCAAGGCCAGCTGCCCGAATCGCTGCCCACATCAGGGTCCAGTCAGGATTCCTTGGCTTCCTCCAGCCCCTCCCCGGCCACAGAGAAGCCACCCAATCCGATGCCCACCGTCCCTGGGAAGCCACACAAAACCTCCTTTGGCGTGCCCACTGGCGGGCTCTGCTTCCCCTTCCTGCTCGCCGAGGCCCGGCCCGTCTTCCCCGGGGGCTGATTAAGCCCTTCCTCCACCCCCACGAGGGCCATGAAGCAAGACTCCCCCCAAAGCCGTCCCTTGGCCCTGCGAGCTCTCCCTGGGGGCCACGCTGGCAGCAGTGTGGAGGCGCAGGTGGCAGAGCCGATGCCAGTGTCCCCCTTCCGTGGCCTCCGGCTCTTTCATTCTCCGCTGCTGCCGCCCCGCACGCCCTGGCCTCTGCCACTGGGCCCCGCATCTACCTGCTCCCACCTGTGCCCCTGCTGCCCCCACAGCCTCCTGCCCTGTAGAAGGCTGCTTTGGGCCTGCCGGGAGGGCCTGCTTTGGCGCAGGAGGACCGTGGCCTGCCTCCCCAGGCTGCTGGCAAACGCCCCAAGAAGCAGCAGAGCCACGGGCACCTCTGGGCTACCCGGGAGCTCCGTGGGCATTTCCCACGCTCAAGCAGGCCGCGTTCCTTCTGGGGCCCGAGCCCCCGGCCTGCAGGGCCCTCCCTGGACGCCACAGAGGGAGAGTCCCCGCCACCGGGCCAGGGACAAGACGGGGTGGCGGCGCTCTGAGGGGGCGGGCACACGTGTGGTGCCTCCGTCTGTCCTCCAGCTCCGGAAAGGTCTCTGGGCTCCCGGGGAGCCTGGCAGGGGCCTCCTGCAGGGGCTTCCACCAGGGAACCCAACAAAATCCTGCTCGGCTCAGTGAATTCCAAGCAAAAACCCCAAACGCCCAGTTCTTTAAGGTAGTTGTTAGCCATTTGGGGCGCTGGAGGCCCTCGTGCCCTCCCGCAGTAGCCGGCCAGCCGTGGCCATTTATCATGGCGGCCCAGCGATGCTCACTGGCCCGCACCGTCGTTCCGCATCAGCCCACCCTTTCCTCATTCGCACTCATTCGGGGCTGGCCTTCTGGGAGGCCTTCGGGGGACGGCAGCCATTCGCCAGACAAAGCCATCGAGGCCCGCTCCAACCTCCCCAATTCTGCACACGTGCCCTTTTCTAATGGGAGGAAAAGCTCCAACTCAGCCTCCCCACATTCAGGGCCTCCAGGTTGCTCTGACGGTAAACCGAGTCAGGAAGCCATCACCAGGGGAGCACATGGAGGCAGGTGAAGAGCCCGGGCCAGAGAGGCCTCTCACATGCTCTGCCCACATCGTCTTCAAGAGGCCGCTTTGGGACACGGCCGGGGCTTCCTTTGAGCTCCCTGGAGGAGGAGATGCCCTGTCCCAGCCCCCCTTCCTCCGGATCCCCAGCCCCCACTTGGCTTCCGGGCTCGCCAGGCTAGCAGATTGCCCTGGGCTGGGCCTCACTTTGGTGTTCCGAGGTGGAACTGAAGATGACACTTCTCTCGGGCCGTCCAGCAGTTGGCAAAGAGACGTTGGGAGCCAAAGGGGAGGCGAGGCGACCAGGAGAGGTCCTGAGGACACCTGGGGGGCCCCCCTGCTCAGTCACCCGCCACAGTCCACGGCCGTGCCTCAGAGAGGACACCTGCAGCTCCTCAGCCTCCTTGGTGCTCAGGCATCGGGAGAGCCGGCTCGCGTGGAGGCAGGGGCAGACGTGATCCCTCAGGAGGCTCACGTGGGGTCCTGGCTCGCCATCAAAGAAAGGCCCTGAGGATGGTCTCACCTGGCCAGAGGAGGAAACAGGGATCCACCCCGGGGCCAAGCACGGAAGCTCTCTCCAACTAGCCGAAGGGGAAAGGTTGGCCCGGCTGCTGCTGGACCGGCACCGAGCGATGCGAGGTCGAAGAGGGGACATTCTGGCCCGATACAAGGACCAACTTTGTAGCATCCGTTGGTCTAGCAATGACATGGGCTGCTTTGGAAGGTGGTGGTTTCTCCAGCACTGGAAGTATTCAGGTAGAGCCCCAGCTGTAGAGGATGTTGTAGGGGGCCTCCCGGGGCTCCCGGGAAGGCTTGGACTACATAAAAGTGGGGTCCCTCCCCCCAAGCCCCTCCTCTGCCCCGTCCCTGCCGAAAGAGCCACGTCCTTCTTGGTAAGTGTTCCTCGGCGTGGCCGCGTCCGGTGGCCTCCCGCGGGTCCTGGCGGCAGCGACTATTTGGGGCCCTCTCTGGGGCTCGAAGGCCCTCCCGGCGGGCCGAATGTGACGGGGCGCGTGTGCCCTTCCAGGAAGGTGGTGTGCGAGTGCGGCTACACGCGGGAGCAGCACCTGGAGGAGGCCACCAAGCCGCAGGCGTTCCAGGGCAAAGAATGGGACCTGAAGAAGCACGTCCAGGAGATGCCCACCGACGCCTTTGGGGACATCGTCTTCACCGGCCTGGGACAGAAGGTGGGAAAGGTTGGTTCTCCGTGACTTCGTTGTTCTTGGGGGACTGACGAGCCTGAGCACAGACTGGGGCGTGCGGGTGCTTGTACTCGCCTTCCCCCTGGGGGGAGGGGGAGGGAACCCGCGTTTATTAAGCGCCCACTTGCAGATGAGGAAACCGAGCGGAGGTTACGGTGACTGGTCCAAGGTCACCCAGCTAGGGAGTGTCTGAGGAAGGACCGACACCCGGATCTTCCCGACTGCAGACCCCGTGGTGGCCATCGGCGGCTTCCTGCCAAAGGAGTGCCCGCCTCTCCAAGGGGCCCAGCGGGGCTCTTCCTCCCTCCCTCTGCAGTGGGAGATGCTCCACGCAGCCCTTCATGGTGGCTGAGCCTCCTTTTGGCGGGTGGGGTTGGTTCAGGTTCGCCCATCCCGGCAGAGGCCGGTGACAGGGAGAACACGAGCTCCTGGAAGGCCCTTTGTTGGCCTCTGCAGACACGAGGCCGTTCCCGAGTGCCGCGGAGCTGCCTCTCCTGGGGCTGCTGCGATGGCTTTCTGCCCACCGTGGGCTGGGCGTCTGCCACCTTGGAGCGGGCAGAGAGGGGGTAGCTCGGAGCCCGGCGCTTCCGGAAGGACTCGGCTGCCCTGTCTCTCCTTCGGGGGTCGAGCTCGGCTTCCCCTCTGGGGAAGGCTTGAGGGCGGAGGCCTCGCCAGGCACCAAGGACAATAATTAGTGGTTCCTCACCTGCTGCCGGGGCCCGGAGTCTGCAGTCTATCCAGGGGTGCCAAACGGGGGCCAGGGAATGTCCGGAGGGGCAGGGAAAGGCCACTGGAAGCTACGGAGCCAGGAAAACCGTCCTCCAGAGGGCGCCCCTGGAACCGAGGCTTGGACAAATGTCGAGTCTGAGAAGTAGCAGTGAGCAGTAGGAAGGGTGCTCCAGGCATGCAGAGCAGTCAGTGCAAAGGTGCGGAGGCAGGAAATGTAGGTTGCTGATGAGAAACAGTCAATAAACCAATTAGATTGGATGGCAGAGTGCATGGAGGGGAGGAAAGCGGAAAGGAAGAAGGGAGGGAGGTTGGGAAGGGCTTCAAATGCCAAGCACCAGAGTCTGTGTTTGATCCTGGAGGTAACAGGGAGCCAGCGCAGTTTATCAGGAGGAGGGTGCTCGTGCCTCCTCACCTCGTTTCTTCCCATCCATCCGTGATGAGTCCTGACAGCCTTTTCTGACAGAAATGGCTCGATGGCCCCTCTTCAGGGCCTTGACTTCCTTCCGGTTCTATGTGTTTCGACCCTTATGCAGTATGTACGTGTGTCTCAAGACACTCCGCCTGGCGTGATCTACCACCTGATGACCCAGCACTGGGGCCTTGACGTTCCCAACCTGCTGATCTCGGTCACTGGCGGGGCCAAAAACTTCAACATGAAAGTCAGATTGAAGAGCATCTTCAGAAGGGGCTTGGTCAAGGTGGCACAGACGACAGGTAGGTGGCCTCGGGGGCCCTCCGTCCATCACCGATCCCTCTTCCTCCCCCCTCAGCCCCAGGAGATGGCAACCTGCTTCATCACGAGTCCTCTGCAGCTGGAGTTGGCGCTGTGTTTATTCAGCTCCTTGGAGGCCTTTTGAATCAGTTGTGCCAAACCTTCTCGACAATGCCTGGGCAGCGTTGGCGGAGGTGGGGCATGTTTGCCGAGCTGGTGTTCGGGGGGCTGCTCCACTCCCCTCTTCCCGGCTCCTGAGGACTTTTTTTGCCTCTCTGCCCAGTCGCCCAAAGCAAGCACTTCATCCTTCTGCTCTCTGGGGTAATGTGGGGGGGCTCACAGGCAGCTCAAAGTTGCAGTTGGACACCTGAACTTGAAAACCTTTGCCAGTGCTGGTCTAGAGGATGGTTCTGGTTATTCTGAAAGTGCCCTGAATGGGGGTCTTCTTGGCAGAGCTTGTGGCCACAGCCAGATCACAGCTAGTGGGTGCCACGGGTCACAGAGTTCTCGATTTGGGAGTCAGAAAGATCTGAGTTTGAATCCTGCCTCAGACACTGAAGAGCTTTGTGACTCTGGGCAAGTCATTTAACTTCTCCAGACTCTGTAAAATGAAGGGCTTGGATTTATTTTATGGCCTTGAAGCTCTCCCAGTGCCAAATATATGGTCCTCTGAGAGGTCAATTGGGCCCAGACCAAGAAACCTACAGGCTACACTGACTCATTATATGCCTGGAAAGTTGTTCCTGAGGCTGAAAAGACATGGCAGGGTGAAACAGAAAAGGGAACTGGGGATCATTTGGGGGGATGAAGGTGATTATTTCTTCCTTGAAATGAAGAGGAGTTTGGAGAAGTCTTCCTGGAGAAGGTGGGATTTTAGTTGGAACTTAAAGGAAGCCCAAGCAGTCAATAGTCAGCGAGGAGGAGGGAGAGTGTTCCAGGCATGGGGGACAGGCAGAGAGAATGCCCAAGAGCTAAGAGATGGAGGGTCTTGTTGGTGGAACATCCAGGTTGGGGAGGAAAGGGCAAGGAAACTGGAAAAGGGGGAAGGGGTTGGGTTAGAAAGAGCTTTGAATGCCCAACACAGCATTTTATATGTGATCCTGAAGGGTATTGGGAGCCCCTGGGGTTTATTGAAAATGAGGTGACATGATCAGACCTGAGTTTTAGGAAAATCACTTTGGTAGCTGAATGAAGGATGGTCTGAGGTGGGCAAACTTGAGCAGGTCACCAGGAGCTATTTCAATAGTCAAGCTGTGAGGCAATGAGGGCCTAAGTCAGAGGGGAGAAATGGGTGAAATCAACAAGAGATACTACAGAAGTGAAACTGTAGAGGTGAAACTGACTAGAGATGGGGGGGGGGCAAAGGTGAAACTGACTAGAGATGCTGTGGAGGTGAAATCAACTAGAGATGCTGAGGAGGTGAAATCAACTAGAGATGCTGTGGAGGTGAAATCAACACCATATTGGCACCATATTGCATCTGGGTGGGTGGGAGAAAGTGTGAGGTCTAGAATAACTGGGAAGTTGGGAGCCTGAGGGATTGGGAGGAGGGTATTGCCCTCAACAGTAATTGGGAAGGTGGAGTGAGGCAGGGGAGGGCTTAAGGGAAAAGATAACAAATTATGTTTTGGACATAGTGAGTTAGAGATGTCTACTGGACATCCAGTTTGCAATATTTTCTGGGTCTCCCGTGGCCTGAAAAATAACCAGTAGGACATGGGACTATGGGTCAGGTAACAGGGGGAGCTGGTATTTCTATTTTGACCGATGGTTGGAATTTCTAAGGGGACATGTGATGACCCCATGGGTTCAGCATTCTTCCCTGAAGGATCAGACCCTATGGGTGCTTTGAGATCTCTGCCTATCTGTTCCCTTTCTCCCTAGGGGCCTGGATCATAACTGGGGGCTCACATGCAGGGGTGATGAAGCAGGTAGGAGAGGCGGTGCGAGACTTTAGTCTGAGCAGCAGCTACAAGGAAGGTGAAGTCATCACCATTGGAATCGCAACCTGGGGCACCGTGCACAATCGGGAGAGCCTCATCTACCCCACGGTGAGTTGGCCCCTTGGCCCCATGGCTGTTGGGGACCCAAGCAAAAGGATAAGCCTGTGTCCACATAGGAGGGAGGGGAAGAGGCAATGAAAGACAAGGAGAAGGAAGAGGAGGAGACCCTGGCAATTCCACAGTGGACATGGCCCAAGAATTGCATGTATTGAGGGTTAGGGCTTGATGGGCACCAGGGCATCACAGTGGGGGCTCATTGATCAATCCACCCATCGGTGAACAAGGATGCTTTAAATACCTAAGTCTGCCTGTCTATTAGTCGCTGTCGCATTATACACAGTCTCTTTTTTGCCTGAATTTTAAATATGGATTGGTAGAGTTGGGGAAGGAGCACCTAGAATACCTGGCCTGAAGTGAGGCTGACTCACATTCATGAGTTCAAATCTGGCCTCAGGCACTTCCTCGTTATATGATCCTAGACATGTCACTTTACCTGTTTGCCTCAATTTCCTCATTTGTAAAATGAGCTGGAGAAAGAATTGACAAGCCATTCTAGTATCTCTGCCAAGAAAACCTCAAATAGCATCATGAAGAGTCAGACATGACTGAGACAGCTAGACAGGCAACTAGGAGGGGCCAGTAGGCACAGAGCAATGGGCCTGTAGTTAGAAAGACCAGAGTTTACTTGTGGCCTTGGGCTTTCCTAGCTGTGTGATCCTGGGCAAGGCACTGAACCTCTGTAGGCCTCAGTGTCCTCAGCTGTAAAATTGGGATAATAACAGCCCCTCGTTTAAGGATCAAATGAGAGAATAACTGTCAAATGTTTACCACAGTAGCTGGCACATAGTAGGTACTATAGAAATGATTGTTGTTATTACAAGCCAATAGTCCACCAGCCAGCAAGCATTTAGTAAGCCCCTTTTGCATACTGGGCACTGTATGCATCCCACCCTGCCCTCGAGGAGCGTCTAGGCCATCTAGGAATCCAAGTGCTGGGGGACCAGGAAGGGCCTTCTGAGTTCTCAGCCTAGTTTGGCCCTCTGTGGCTCATGTAGGCCAGCCCTCGAATGGCGGGCCTGGACTCTAACTTCCCATCTGGCACCATGTGCCTCCGCTGTCCACATGGGCCAGTTCCTCTTCCTCTCTGGGCCTCGGGTCCCTTGTGGCTCAGATCCTGAATGTTTTCTTGGTGATCCCCAGGGAGGCTTCCCCGCAGAGTACATCTTGGATGAGGAGAGCCAAGGAAACCTTTCCTGCTTGGACAACAATCACTCACACTTCATCCTGGTGGACGACGGGACCCACGGCAGATACGGGGTGGAGATTCTCCTGAGGACCAAACTGGAGAAGTTCATCTCAGAGCAGACAAAAGAAAGAGGAGGTAACAGGTGTAGACATTCAAGGGGGAGGCATGTGGAAGAAGAGAGAGAGGCGAGGGAGGGGGAGGGAAACATGGACTCCAGAGCCAGTGGAGAAGCTCCTCGGTCTGGTGAGTCATCGTTTGAAAGGAAGCCCTGATGGGAGTGCGAATGGCTAGAAGGGCCTCCTGTCCTCTGTCTTTGAACTGGCTGACACGTTGCCTCCAGCAGGCCCCAGACTGGAGGGGACGTCTCCATCAGACATCTCTGCTCGCCTCTCCAGTTGGGCTCCCTGTAGGTGCGAGCTCACATCTGACCTCACCTGTGCTTGTCCATAGGGGTGGCCATCAAGATTCCGATTGTCTGTGTGGTCCTGGAGGGAGGGCCCGGCACTCTGGATGTAAGTATAGCCCGAGGACTGCAGGGGCCAGGGGATGGCTTCCCAGGAAAGGAAGGAGAAGCATTCGTGAAGAAACCACCCTTATAGCAGCCCTCTGGGAAAGGCCTGGCCAGCCACGCCAAGGGATTTGGTTGTTTTGGTAGTATTAGTGGTTATGGAGAAGCAGCAGTGTGGTGGAGTGGGTAGAGAGCTGGTCTGGGAGTCAGGATGCCCTGGGTTTGAGCCTCACCCTCTCCTGGCTGTGTGACTCTGGACAAGTCATTTGATTCTGTAGAGATCTAGATCACTCTCTTAGGGCTAGAAAGTGGCAGGGATGGTGTTGGCCTCCATCGCCCTCTGGTGAGTGAGATGATGGGGCTGTCCCAGTCTCTATTCATTCTTTTTCATGGCCGCCCCCGGGCTTCCCTGAAGGCCGTCTCCTTTCTGTTCCAGACCATATTTAACGCCATGACCAACGGCACCCCCTGTGTGATTGTGGAGGGCTCGGGGCGCGTGGCTGACGTCATCGCTCAGGTGGCCAACCTGCCCATCTCCGAGATCACCATCTCCCTGATCCAGAAGAAGCTGAGCTTGCTCTTCCACGAGACCTTCGAGACATTTACCGAAAGCAAGATTGTGGAGTGGACCAAGAAGGTGAGGAGGTTGCTGTGGGAGTGGGAGCCGGGGAGCAGAGAAGGGGAGAGGGAGGCCTGATGTGCTTGGGCACCTGTGGAGGGGGGAAGGGGAGCAGCCCCTTGCCCTTCTGGCTTTCTAGTAATGAACTCCGAGCTGGGGCAATGGCAGCTGTGCCTTCTCTGGCAATGTGACACAGGTTCGCCACCACAGCCCTGTCAACATGTTTATCTTCTTGAGCATCACGCGAGCAAGTTACTAGGAAGATGAGTTTGCACTCCTCTCATAGGTGGGCCAGAGGCAGGAGTGTCTTTTGTGTGCATGGGCCTGTGCACACATGTGTGGTATGCGTGCTCCCATATGTGTGTGTGCCAGCATGTGAGAATGTATGGTATGTGTTGTAAATTATCTTGTATTAAAGAGATAAACTCCCTGCCTGAAGACCTAGCTGATAGCACCTAGAGCCCTCAAGAAATAAAGGAAAGTTATTCTTTCCCTCTTCAGCCTTTGCCCTAGTAGTTGTTACAATGAATCACCAGAAGCTCTTTGTATAAAAGCCAAAGGGGTTTATTAAAGCCAAGGGTAAGCTGAGGGAAAAGGGGTTAAGGTCTGGTAACTGCTGCTAAGGGAGAAGTTGGTGCTGGGGGAGGGTCACAGAAGAGGGGAATCAGGCTGAGGGAACCAGCCCCTCAGCCAGGGATGAATTCACTGCCCCGATGTAACAAGGTTTAGCAGATTACTAGATGAGGTGATGGCTTGGTTTAAGGTTGTCCCTGCCTGCCTATAGAAGCTAATTCCCATGATCTCCACCCACCAAAAATTCCCTCCTCCCAGGGCCCATTGGGGAGATCCAGGGAATAGCAGGATGTCAAGGGAGAGGTCAAGGGAATCAGGCAAAACCCAAAAAGCAAAAGCCCCAAAGCCCAAAGCCCCCACAGTTGGTTCTGCAGGAATATTTATAGTTTCAGGCTCTAACAGTTTTTGCCCATGAGACCCCTGGCTGGCTGGGTCAACATTCCGTTTTCCAACTGTCAGGGTTGCTTCAGTTAGTTTTTTTTTTTTTTAACCCTTAACTTCTGTGTATTGACTTATAGGTGGAAGAGTGGTAAGGGTAGGCAATGGGGGTCAAGTGACTTGCCTAGGGTCACACAGCTGGGAAGTGTCTGAGGCCGGATTTGAACCTAGGACCTCCCATCTCTAGGCCTGGCTCTCAATCCACTGAGCTACCCAGCTGCCCCCGCTTCAGTTAGTTTTGCAAATGTAAGGGATTCTTGTAGCAACCGTGCATTACAGTGTGCATGCAGGAATGAATGTGTACGTCCTGTTTGTAAGTGTGGCACGTGAGTGTGTGGTGTAAGGAGGCACGAGTGGCCTCTGGGCTCCGGCTCTCTTGCTGGGTCCGATTGTGAGCTCAGGCACTGCAGGCCACCCCCCCCCCAGCCTGAAGGCCAGCCAGATTGTGTAGGGCCCCTCCCAAGGGTCCTTGATACATATTCTTAGAGGTTGGGGGAGGGTCTTGTCTCTGCCTATGGGCCAAGGCCTGCCAATTGTGCTCCTCTGGGGGCTTTGAGGGCTCGAAGCACTCAGCTCTCAGAGAAGCCTCCACACAGGAAGTCAGTCCAGCAGCAGAGCAAGAACAAGCCTCCCCCCTCCCCGTCTCCCCACCTCCTGGGGCCACCACTGCTCCTGACGCTTCTTGGGGGAGAAGATCCAGGGCGTGGCTCGGCTCCCACAGAACAGCAGCGCCACCAAGTGCAGATTCTCCAGCCTTCCCCACTGGCAAGCCGCCATCTTGGGGCTGGATTCTGGGGTTTGCTTGAACCCCTGGGCTGGGGCTCTCCCACTCATCCATAGCAAACTGAGCTGAACAGAGAAACCAAAGCAAGACTCCAATCCCAAGAGGGAGGGAATGAGCCCTCTTCCCCAGGGGCTGGATGGGGCAATTCAGAACTGAGCAAAGGAATCCTTTGCTTCCTGCCTGCCGTGGGGATTCCTCAGCTCAGGCCTGTCTCCCCTCCTATGACACTGAGGAAACGTCCAGAAACGTGAGGCGATGGGGCAACCACGTGGCCCAGGGGAGGGAGCACCAGGCCCGGAGCTGGGAGGATCCGAGTTCCAGTCTGACTTCAGACACCTCCTGGGCGAGCCATTTGCCCAGCCCTTGCTTTTCTGTCTTAGTGTTAGTTGTCGGGCTAGGACTGAAAGGAAAGGGTTAAAAACAAGGAAAGGGGTGACAGCGGCTGGGACAGCCCACGACTGGGGAGCCGGGAGCCTTGCAGCAACACTCGGAAGAACGTGGAGGCCAGGAGTGGGCTGGTGCCCTGATGCCCCCAGACCTCCCTTAAGAGCAAGTCCAGGGCTTTCTGGGGAAACAAGTTCCCGGCCATCCCTCAGAATAGTCTGGAAATTAGCTGTAGTGGAAGGTCTGCCTGGCTGGCTGGCTCCCTCCGCCAGATCAGGGATGGAGGGGGTGGGCCTGCGGTGCCCTTCCTCGCCGGCCTATTATGAAGTGCCTCGCCCTCCCATTCCCGAAATCCTCCCAGGTGCCCCCCCAAGGCCTGAAGCATGTATCGAGCCCCTACTGTGTGCCAGGTGCCATGCCAAGCCCAGGGGTACAAAGGCAAAACGAGGCAGCCGCTGCCTCTAAGGATCTTCCAGTCTAGTCCAAAGCTTGTGCTTGTGTGTGTGTGTGTGTGTGTGTGTGTGTGTGTGTGTGTAACACGGAGGGGAGGGGAACACATGAACACAAGGTGTTTGGGGGAGGGCAGGACGGGGCTCAGGAAGGGCCACTGGTGGGTAGACTGCAGAAGCTCCCCTTAGTGAAGCCCCTCCCTTGGGGAAGGTTCTGCTCTTGGAGGGTTAGCCAGGCTGGAGAACCTTAAAATGGAGTGGAAGGGCTGGGCCTGAGGAGGAGGCAGAAGAGGAGGCCAAAAAGAAACGAAGGATAGGAATGCTGGGACGGACGGATGGGGGTGGGGGGGTGGCTGGCATTCGAGGCAGTTTTGAGACCTGAATGCTGGGGCCACTGACCCTCCTGGCATCTTCCGGCCGTCCTCGGCCCCTGTGGGCCACCGCTTCTTCTGGAGCAGGATTGGTGCCAGGGCTCCGGGGACTGTGGCCTGCTGTCGGGGGTGGGGCGGCGATGCCTCTCAAGCCCATATACTTGGGGGGGGCCTCCCCTCTGAGTGCAGAAAGCAGCACCTGCTTAGACAAGCTCAGCCATCCCTGGGTGATTCCTTGCAGATCCAAGACATCGTGCGGAAGAGGCAGCTGCTGACCATCTACCGGGAGGGCAAAGACGGCCAGCAGGATGTGGATGTGGCCATCCTCCAGGCACTGCTGAAAGGTGAGCATTGGTAGGGGGGCCCCGGGTGAGCGACTGCAGCTGCTGCTTTGCTTCTGGCTCAAGTGAATGGACGGATGGATGGAGGGACGGATAGACAGTGACCCCCCCCTTGGTGCCAGGTGCCACGCCAGGCACTGAGGATATAAATAAAGCCCAAAGCAGGGTGGATCCCCTCAAAGAGCTCACATTCAAATAGGGGAGGAGCTCCAGCTGCTCATTCCATGTGGAAATGCCACAGTATCAGCAAGAAGCAGAAGGCGGAGGGAGGGATGGCGAGGAAGCTGGGCACATGGACTCCTGGAGTCGCCTGAGCCAGGCTTGAGATGAGTCGGGCACAGCTGGCTTTGAGTAGGGCAGGTGGTGCTCTGAGCCCCGGCCAAAGCTTCGCTTTCTCCCTTCAGCCTCGAGGAACCACGACCACGTTGGCCACGAGAACTGGGACCATCAGCTAAAGTTGGCCGTGGCCTGGAATCGGGTGGATATCGCTAGAAGTGAGATTTTCACAGACGAGCGCCAGTGGAAGGTGGGTCTGTGAAGGTGTGGCAGCACTGGTGTGGGAGTGAGCTTTCGTGGCCAGTGAGCTGCCGTCATGCTTGCTGTCCTTCTATTAAGTTGGCCTGGTCAGGGCCCCTCTGCTGGGTGGCAGGTCCTTGGCTTTGGCAGGACTCTGAGGAGGGAGGCCGATGGTGGCTCTGAGGACAGTCCCAGGCAGTCAGGGCCGCAGTCTGTGGTGTCAGAGTTCCATAGGAGGAATCTGGGGGCTCTAAGCATGGCGGGTTGGCTTTTCCTCCTAGCCAGGGATTAGTCAGGGAGGTGCTTCTCATCCTGCAGCCCTGCTCATCAGCCGGTGGAGATGCTGTCATGTTGAATAAAAGTGGGTCATTTCCGTCACATCTGGCTCTCCAAAGCCCTTTTTGGGGGGTTTCTCGGCAAAGCTACTAGAGCGGTTTGCCATTTCCTTCTCCAGCTCATTTTACAGAAGAGGAGACTGAGGCAAACAGGGTGAAGGGACTTGTCCAAGGTCACACAGCCAGTAAAAGCCTGATTTGTGTCTCTGGGGCTCCATTGCACCTCCTAACCCTAGCTGCCTCCCAACGGATGCCTAGGACATGCTCTTAGCTAAGCTCTAGTGCCAGCACCCTCCGAGGGTGGAGGTCATGCCAGTGGCCAACTTTGGTCTGCTCTTATCTCAGCCCTCGGACCTGCACCCGATGATGGCGGCAGCCCTGATCACCAACAAGCCGGAGTTTGTGAAGCTCTTCCTGGAGAATGGGGTCCGCCTCAAAGAGTTCGTCACCTGGGACACCCTAATTTACCTCTATGAGAACCTGGCGCCCTCCAGCCTGTTCCACAGCAAGCTGCAGAAGGTGCTGACGGAGGAGATGGAGCGCTCGGCCTACTCGGCCTTGCCCAAGATCCAGATGCACCATGTGTCCCAAGTGCTCCGGGAGCTGCTTGGGGACTTCACGCAACCACTGTATCCCAAGCCCAAGCACAGTGAGCGGCCCCGGCTGTCCCTGGCGGTGCCTCACATTAAGCTCAATGTACGGTACTGCCTTTTCTGCCCCCTCCCTCCTAGCTGACTGCCCTGTTCCTTCCCATAGGAGTGGTAGCCTAGCTCTGTCCAAGGTACCAGGCGGCCCTTGTCTAGCTTCTCTTTCCTTCCTGTGTAGGTGGGCCCCTGGGCACTGTCCTGCCTTTGCTCCTCTACTCCTCCCCACTGACTGCCATGTTTACCCCCCCACACACACACACACATTGGTGCTTCCCTAGCTCTAGTTGAGGTAGCGCACTGCCCTCTCTCCCCTTTTTACTCCAGCCTGACCGCCATTTTGGCTCCCCTTCCTTAGTGTACGACACCGTGCCTTGGCACCCAGGCTGTTACTCAGAATGACCTCTGGGCTTTGCTCTTAGCTTTGCTCTTCTCTCATCACCTCAGCTTTTGCTTGGCTGAGATCCCTTCCAGGCCCAAGATTCTGTGATCCTGCCACGAAGCTTTCCCACATCAGAGAGAGCCGTGAGTTGGGAGGAGCCCCCGTTGTCTCCCAGGAGGCTGGTTTCAGGTCTCTATCTCCCCCTTGCTCGAATACGAGTGTCTGCAGTCTAATAATCGCCATTTGTATTGGTGGCTTAGATGGGGGAAAGCCAGACGGTGGATTTATCGGAGTTCCAGATGACTCCCAAACAGTGAGGGATAGTTAAAAGACCGGATGGCTGAGCCATGATCAAAAGGGAACTTGCCAGGCTGGAGCAATGAGCTGAATTGGGTTGCACTAAAAGAGGGAGGTGGAGCCTCCAGGGAAAGGCAGATGGCAGCTCCCCTGCATTCTGCCCTTGTCTGATCTCACTTGGAGACTTGGCTTCCCTCCTAGGCTCCCTGGTTTGAGAAGGGCTTTGGGAAGCTGGGCAGTGTGCAGAGGCTGGAGATGAGGGAGGGGAAGGACCTTGAAGTAGGATATCATCAAAGCACCCGGGATGTCTGGCCTAGACAGGAACCCTCAAATATGATGAAAGGCCGAGCTGGAGGGAGGATTAGATTTATGTTGTCCGGCCACAGGGAAAAGAAACAGGAAGACTAGAGGTGGGGGCAGGGGTGTGTGTGGAGATTTGAGACTTGAGGGCAGCAAAGACTTCCTTACCATGAAAGCTGTGGAATGAAAGGAGTGGAATGAGCTGCCTCCGGAGGTAATGATCTCCCCTCCCTTGGAGGGCTTTAGACACAGGCAGGAGAACCATTTGAGAGGCTTCTCTTACAGTGGGGATTACTTTCAGTCCAGCCAATCAGTCAACCACCATGCACTTCCTCTCAACAAGGCCCCGTGCCAGGCCCTGGGCTACAAGGACTATGAATGAAATAATCCTTGCCACAAGGAGCTTCCTTTCCCAGGAGGATGGCAACAAGGCCTTGGAGAAACACTTTGCCGCATGGCTTGGGCTTAATGGCTCCTGTCACCCCTTCCCATCATGCCTTTCTGTGATCCTGGGAGCCAAGCGGAGAGAATAGTTTCTAGGAGGTGGGAGAATTCCCCTTGGCTGACTTTCCTCTACCAGCCTTTGCCCTGACGGTCAGGGCCTTCGGGACCTGTTTGCCCTGGGACACGGCTAGTCTTCCAAGAACAGGGCACCCCCAGGAGATTCAGAGGAGACCGCTCCGAAAGGAGCCTAATCCACTCAGGCTTTCTGAACCCTGAAATCACAGACGCTCAGAAGCCGAAGGGATTCCAGCAGGGTCTGGTACAGCCCATCCCCAGAGGAATCCCCTTGCAAATACCTCTTCTGATTGGTTGCCCACATACAGCCCCTGGAGCAGTCGTGTCCATTCTGAAGGGGCTTTAGGAAGCCAGAGGCCTGCTTCCTCCATCTCCCTAATGCGGGGGGGCTGAGGAAACGTCCTCTGTTGGGGCAGAAGGTTTACTTGGCATAAAGATCCGGCTTCAGGTGGCTGAAAGCTGACTTCCAAAGGGTGTGCCTCCCCCATAGAGTCTGTCTTCTCCATACCAGAATGGCCTTGGGGAGCCTTTCCTCTACCAGGGCTTAGGCTGATTGGCCCGGGGACTCCCTCTCATTCATTCGGCCATCCATCCATGCATCCATCTGCAGCTGATTCCCCGACATGGGGGGGGGGGTGGCAAAGCCAGCAAGCCACCGTTCCTACTGAGCTCAGGGTGGCGTGTGGGGGAGGTTTGTAGTGGAGGCTGCCCCCTCCCATCAAGTCCATAAGGCTTTGCTCTTTCAGTGACTTCGGCCTCCTTCAGGGGAGTCCTAATTATCATCTGCTCCCAGGTGCAAGGAGTGAGCCTCCGGTCCCTCTACAAGCGCTCTCCAGGCCGGGTCACCTTCACTATGGACCCTGTCCGAGACCTCCTCATCTGGGCCATCGTCCAGAACCGCAAAGAATTGGCAGAGATCATCTGGGCCCAGGTACCCAGCTAGACAGTGAGATGTTCCTTGGGTGATGTCTTTAAGGGCACAGTGCCCAGGGGCCTGGGGTGCTTGGAGATGGATGGATGAGGCTCTGGGGAGCACCGGGACGATGCCGCCCCGGACTCAGCCTTATTGGGTGTGCGAGATTATTTACGGGTGGAAAAATAGCGCAGGTAGGAGTGGGCAGGTGCCAAGGGCCCCGAACCTTCCCTTCCGCAGTGCCAGCGAGTGAGAGGGAAGGGGGGCCGTGGGGAGGAAGGGCAGAGCTTCTGAAGGGGCCGGGACAGAGAGGGGAGGAAGAACAAAGGGGGCCAGGGCGGGCCTCCCACTTATTCTTGGGGGCTCCCAGCGAGAGTGGAACTGGGTCATGCGGCACCCCAGCTCCTCCCCAGAACAGCTCTGGGTGCAGGCCAGGCAGTCCCAGCGCTCTTACGGTCAGAGAGGCAGAAGAGGCCAATGGGCAGACGCCAGATTTGACAGGAGTGCTGGGCCCACCCATCTCCCCTGCACAGCCCTGGCTTTGGTCCCTGGAAGGCGTCGGATCCCTGACCGCTTGCCAGGGAAGGTGGCATCGAGCCATTTGCAAACACTGACAGAGGGCATGTAGGAAGCAGGCCAGAAGGGCTGGGCTGGGCCCTCGTGCTGATATTCGAGCCCCGGTACCCGTGTCGAAGCTCTGATCATGCCTTTGAGAACAGACCGTGGCCCATGGAGGGCGCCCTCCCTCCGGTGACGTGCCGGGGCCGCCCTACACAGAGGCCCTCCCTGCCGAGAGCTCTTCCTCCCAGGGCCTTGCCTTCAACTCTAGGCCTGGCCACCCCCAGCGCCGCGAGGAGCGGCTCCCCTCCGAGGGCTGGTCCTCCAGAGCTGCCTCCCTGGGGTGTTTGTGCCCAGAGCAGTTCTACACAGTGGGCCTGACCCGGGCCTCTCCCCGGCCGTCTCCTTTAGAGCCAGGACTGCATCGCGGCGGCTTTGGCCTGCAGCAAGATCCTGAAGGAGCTGTCCAAGGAGGAGGACGACACCGATAGCTCTGAGGAGATGCTCACCCTGGCCGAGGAGTACGAACACCGGGCCATCGGTGAGGTCCTCCTCTGGGCCCCGGGGGGCGCTGGAGAGGAGGCACGCTCTGGCACCCTGGCCTCAGGTCTGGCCCCGGACCCCTTTCCCGGCGATTGCTCCCTCACGTCCCTGGCGGTTCCGTCCCAGAACCCCACGGGGGCCTGCCCTCTGGGCCGGGCATAGGGCTGGGCCAGTGTGTGGCAGGATGGGGCGGCCCTCACAAGGGACTCGGGCAGCTGGCAACACGTGCCTTCCGGCCCCGGCCCTCTTAGGAGTCTTCACTGAGTGCTATCGGAAGGACGAGGAGAGAGCCCAGAAGCTCCTGATCCGAGTCTCGGAGGCCTGGGGGAAGACGACCTGCCTACAGCTGGCTCTGGAAGCCAAAGACATGAAGTTCGTGTCCCACGGGGGCATCCAGGTCAGCCTTCCTGCTCAGGGTGTGCGCTTAAGGCGAGAATCCTCCCCCCCAGAACTGGCAAGGGCTTTCCTGACTGGCCGCGCCAGCAGCCCCTTTTCCCCGGACAGGCCCGGGCCCAGCCCTAGCTCACGTGTACAGAGGGCAGCCCTCCAGGGTGGGCAGTGCAGGGTGGCTTCCTCGGGCCTCCTTACAGAGGAGCAGGCTGAGGAGCCGAGGGCAGGCCTTGCCCAAGGCCGCCCAGCACGTATGGCCAGAGGCTGCCTCTTGAGTTCTGGCCGCGCCTTCAGCTCTAGGCCTGGGTGCCACTCGGGTCTGGGGAGGAGATGACCATTAGCGAACCGCAGCTTTTGGGGTGTCTCCCGGGGCGGGCGTCGAGGGGACGAGCTGCTGTGTGCCTGGCCAGAGAGCAAGACAGTAGGAAGGCAGCGGCCGCCTCAGCACCGAGGAGGTGGATGGAGGTCGTGTTGTGGGCCTAGGGAGGGAGCCCCTGGCCTGGCAGAGGGCACAGGTTTGCATCTCCCTTTCCTTGGCTCTCTCCACCATCATTTTCTGTCAGATGAAAGGGCTTGATCAGATGGACCGAGGCCCTTCCCCAGCCTCGGTTCTCTGGTCCCGTGCCTCAACCCATTGACTCCCAGATCTTCCCAGGCTCCTTTGCCAGGAGGCCCCTCCAGGGGCAACATTCTGTGATGACAAAAGACATTCAGGTTCTGAAGGCAGTGCCAGGCTTGAGCGGGGCCTCAAGCTGGTCCAGAACAAAGAGCCCGGCCCCCTTCCCTGGAGAAGCCGTGCTAATGCTACCTGGTCCCAGGAGCCTCTGCCCAGCAGACTTGGTTGGGCCTGGCTGAGAGCTCCCTGGAGGGCGAGCCAGCACCCCCCCACCCCCAATCCACATGCTTACTTGGGGCTCTCAACATTGCTGTTCCCGGGGGAAGAAGAGCAGACAGAGCAGCCCGTCAGCCTCACAGCCGGCACTGAGCAGCGTTAGCTGCCCTCTTCCTTGCTGGCTCATCCAATGTGTCTGCTTTTGCCTGGACGTGTGTGCGCGGGCACGGCCCATCCTGGCCTGCCTGCCCACTGGGACCTCTGTCTCCTTTTCTTCCCACAGGCCTTCCTGACCAAAGTCTGGTGGGGGCAGCTGTGTGTGGACAATGGCCTCTGGAGGGTGATTCTGTGCATGCTGGTGTTTCCCCTTCTCTACACAGGCGTCATCTCCTTCAGGTGCTGCTTTAGGCTCTCCCGCACTCAGGGCTGGGTTTCTTTTGGAAGGATCCAGGCAGGGATCAGCATCTCTGCTAGACACCTCAGTGCTTCCCATGGCACCACTAGCAGCTCTCCCTACTCTGCTGCCACCTGGTTCCACTGTACTAGAGCAGTTGAGCTAGAAGGGCCTCACACACACTCTGAGCCAGAGGCCTCATTACAGGGAAGGAAACTGAGGCACAGAGGACAGAAGGGACATACAGAATCAAACTCGGGCCCCTTCCTGTTCCTGTCCCTCCACTTCACACACCGGCTTGCCCTGAAACCTCGGATAAACGTTTTAGGAGCTCACTGTACACCTAGACCCTCCCCCTCCAGTGTTTTCTGTTCTGGCTCCAAAAGATCAGCCATGATGGGGGAGGGGATGTCCTGGAGAGCTGGTAGAGCTGAAACTCCATTACTGTGGGTGGTCTGGTAGGCCTTGCTGGGGTGGCCCTTAGATGGCACCAGCGTCTCGGCCACCTTGCCCACTCATGCCCAACTGGCATTGCCTTTGAACACTCAGGGTCAGTGAGGACTGGAGCAGGGGACACACACACGTGTCAAAGAAACACACCACTGACCCTGGAAACTGGGCTTCTTGGGCTTCCGAAGGATCTTGGATGTCTTAAGACCCTCGTGTCTGTAAGCATCCGCATCACTGTCAATGCCCAGAGACAGCTCCTTTTTGGTGCCTCACTCCATGTCCCTAATCGGAGAGGCATCAGACAGTGATCTCCGTGGCTGTCCTCATCAAATGTAATCCCTGTAATCTTAGCTCAGGCATGGAAGGCTTCCTGTTGGGAGAGAGACATGAAGGCATCATCGCCTTGCTCTGCTGCTGAGCCAAGTGCACTAAGCTTGGACAGAGCTCATCTTCTCTGTATTCTCACTCTTTTCAGTTAGTTTGTAAGTAAGAATGTGATTCCTTGTGGCAAATTGTATGTGAAAGCCCTCCTCTGTTCCCATCTCCTAGTCATATTAACATGAGATGTGCACCCCCCCATCAGAGACAAGACAGGTGGGAGGCTTTGTCGGCCCATTCTCTTGATGACTGTTTTCAGGGAACAATCCAATCAATGGATCTTCCCATTCTTTTGTCATGTTCTCCTTTCCAAGATGTCTCGGAGAAATGCTGCAGGTTCGGTTTCTCCAACACCGATTTCCTCAGCATGTACTTGGTCTGGTCCAGACGTTGTCCGCATTTCATTTTGTTTTGTGCTTTTTTCTGCCCTTTCATACAGTTCATCATAGAGCAGAATTCGGGGTTGGAATGAGGTGGTTTCTCTCCCCTTGGAGATGAAAAGGAATTATTAGAGAAATGCTAGCAGAGCTTTTCCATTTTCCACTTATTTGTTGTCTCCTTGTCAGCCTCACCTGAGAAATGATGTGGGAAAGTTGAGTCTCATGTGGTGCCCTTCCTACCTCTGCTTTTGCCTCTACTCTCTTGAATGTTCTATGAGGTGCTGCTGCTCTTAATGTCTCACTTTTGCCTCTACTCTCTTGAATGTTCTATGAGGTGCTGCTGCTCTTAATGTCTCACCGCCATCGAAACCTGAAGTTTTATAAATGGGTTTGTCTTCTAGACCAGTATTGTTCTCTGACGCCATCCCTCTCTCCGCTTGGGAGGAGGTCCGTTCTTGCTGGCGAGGGCACCTCATGCCTCTTGTTCAGTTTGGTTTTTATACCAGAGGAGGAAATGATGACCAAAGTGCAGCAGGAAAATGTTCACTGTGGCTCCTCTAATCTCTTCTCATCTTCTTACTGAGCCCAGGCTGGAAAATGAAGCAGGTCATCTACGCCTCTTCGCCATGGGTTCAGGCCCCACATAGCCATGGCGCTTCTATCCACAGCAAGACCAGTTTAAAGAAGATGAGTGCCCTTTGGCTGGCCCTTTCCCAAGTAGTGCCTCCCAAATCGCCCTTTCCTCTCCTTGCCCTCCCTCGTGTTGGAGATAGGAAGTGGGATGTTGAAGGTAGTGCGTGGATTTGGCTCACTAGGCTGTGCCTGCTGAGCTCAGGAGGACCCGAGTAGTCCGAGGTAGGGATCTGTAGTCATTGGACAGAGATGATAGCTAGCGATGAAGTACGCTATGCGAGGGTATCCCCGGCGTACGGCTTTCCACGTACCAGTTGTGGTCTTTGCCAAGACTCTTCAAAGTCCATAGGCACCACCCAGTCATCACAGGGCATATTGTCTTAGCCTCTATAGGCTCATGCTTGCTGTGGAAGCAGCTGGGAGAGCAGTGTGATCCCCCTTTCTCTCTCTCTCAAACAAACAAAGGAACTCTTACCTTCTGTCTTAGAGTGGATACTGTGTATTGGGTTTAAGGCAGAAGAATGGTAAGGATTAGGCAATGGGGGTTAAACTAAATGACCTGCCCAGGGTCACACAGCTGGCAAGTGTCTGAGGCCAGATTTGAACCCAGGACCTCCCGCCTGTACTCCTGGCTCTCAATCCGCTGAGCTACCTAGCAGCCCCCTCAACCTTTTTCTAAGGAGAGGAAACATCGAGCCATGGGATTTTGAATTTGGTAGGCTATTGGGGCTTCTCTGGTCCGACTCCCTCCTTTTACAGAGGTGGCAATAGAAACACAGGGAGGTGAAGGGACTCACCTCCTGCAGGGCAGAATTCAGGCAGGAGTTCTAGACTTCTGACCTCCAACTGGGGAGAACATCCGTCAGAGGGCTTTGAGGCACTTTTATTGATCTTATTCCTATTTTTGTTGTTGCAAGTGTTTATGAGTCAAGCAATCCGCTCCCATCTAGGCTTCAAATGCCTCCATTTTGCTGAATGGATTAGGCTGAGGGTTGGCTTGAAGTGTTTTGAGGGCTGTGGTTGTCCCGTCGTCGTCTCCACAGGCCCAGCCCGGCCCGGCCCCACTTCCAGATGAGCCGACTCTGCTTGGATGGCCTGTTTTCTCTTATTGTCCTTCCTTTTCGCTTTCTTTCTTTCCGACTATTCTTTACTTCAATGGATTTTGTTTCCAGCCACCACCACCACCACCACTTCTCCTCCCTCCCTCCCTTCCTTCCTTCCTTCCTTCCTTCCTTCCTTCCTTCCTTCCTTCCTTCCTTCC